>NW_022045126.1:0-157380 GCF_900880675.1 Sparus aurata | reverse complement strand
ACAGAAGTCAGAACTTTAGACACACTCATTCCCACGTGTGTGGATCCAGTGTATGAAGACGTTCAGCCTGTTTCTCTGGGAGTCAGGAGGCACTGAAGCTTGGTCTTTTGAGAGTTCTGGGTTGGACCACGGCACGGCGCGTCGGTCCAGTAGCCAGAGGGAAGGCCTGGGTACTCTGTTGAGGAACTCTTGGTTCGAAGGCCCAGCGGGTTTTCCGCCTTGGGAGCACTGGGGGCAGAGTCGATCTCGGCTGGAAACACACAAAGTCTCTTCTGTTGGAGACTCCTTGCACAGCTTCTGAGGCAGACGATGGACTGCAACGTTCTTCATCAGATGATCACAGTCTTGAAAAAGACTTTTTCTTGATGTTTCAAGGTGGTTCTCAAGTTCTGATCATTTCACTAATTCAACTTCTTCTGGATCTGGATCAAAAAGAAAAGAATTTGTTCTATTAAAAACTTGGATAAAAGTAAAGCACTTAAAGTAGTATTCAATTCGCTTTCTTAGAGCTTGTTGCAAAAATAAAAGTAAAGATCACTTTGAAAATAAAAATAAAATTGAAAAACAAAGAAGTGAAGAGAAGAGAGAAGAAAGAGAAGAAGTCAGGAGGAGAAACAGGGGGGCAAGAGAAGAGAATGACTCAAAGTCATGACTGAAGTCAGGACCCAAAAAGAGAGCGATGTGCAGAGCATCTTCTCTGTTTTTATGAGCTTTCAAAAGGCAGACTGAACAGGGGTGGGGCTGGCTGACAATGCTCCTTCTGTGTTCGGAGTTTCGACCCACAACACTTTAATTCAAATAAACTATATTGCCTTAATGTTTCGAAATCATATTTAACTTCCCAAAAACTTTACCATCTTAAAAGTCGAATTTTTGTCTTCGTTAAAAGATGTAACATGGTTATGATCCAAGAATGAAAGAATTAAAACAGGATTAAGGCATAAAACAATAGTATACAACATAAACCATAAAGCATACAATAAACAGTGGGACCAAGGACTTATACATATAGTTCTATCTTAACAAACACATCAGACATTCAACTGGTAAATAACACAAGCATTACACACAAAGAGGATCATGATATGCAAGTCTGTGCCCATCGCAAAGGTGGGGCTGGTTTCTTTCAAACCCCAAATTCATTATGTAATAAACTTTATTTGGCTTGACAATAACATGGGGAAGATCTATTGTATAGCCTTCTTGGCTATTTGGGAATCTGATAAAACTAAGAAGATGAATTTGTAGTTAATAGTTATTCAGAACATATTGAAATGTGGATGAGTATAGGATTGGAATGCAGCAAAGATTGAAATGTCACAGACAGGGTCGTAAAACGCTTGGCCTGTGAGTGGGGGGACTGGGTCATCTCTACCCCAACCAACATCAACCCCCACTTCCTGTCATCTGATGTGAAGAGAGAGAGGATTCTATTGTGCTTAGTCGTTAAATTAGTAAGAAAACGTCTCTGGTGATCTGTTTATAGCATTAGAGCAACACACCGTCCTAATCTATAGGGAGAAGAGGCCACGTACTGGACATCGTTTGGCCTGAGGAAGAAGGAGTTCATCTTCTTTGGAAGGGGTGAAGAAGCGAATATTCAGTCAAACAGATGTCTTGTGGTTGAGAGGTTAGAGGTCAGAGGACGGGGAAAGGAAGCAGAACCTTGTGATGGAGACATAAGGGCTGGTGTTCCTACACGCCCGTGTCCTGGCCATGGCACATGAGGGCCACCTGGGCATTCTGAAGCTTAAACAGAGATGCTGCGACCTGGTGTGGTGGCCAGGCATAGACAAAGACATTGAGGCCCTTGTAAAAGAATGCCCAGCATCCTTGTGAGTGGCAAAACCAGTCACCAACCCCCACCACCCCTGCAACCTCTGACCTGGCCCTCATCTGCAACTAGACATATGTGGCGAGATCCATGGTGCCCCCCACTATTAGCAATACTTGATCGTAATATATGACTTGCACTCCAAATGGCCTGAACTGACAACCACCGGCTCCGTCACCTCCCAGGTCATTGTGGACTTTCTGGAGACCCTCTTCTTCCGCTGGGGCCTCCCACAGACCATTACCACCGACAATGGTCCACAGTTTATATCCGTGGAGTTCACTTCATACCTGGAGAACCGGGGGATTCGACACATTCGCACAGCCCTGTATCACCCGCAGGCAAACGGCGGGGTGGAACGCTTCCATCAATTCCTAAAAAATGGCATCAGAGCGCATCAGGCCAAGGGCTGTTCATTTAAACAAGCCATACATCTGTCACTGTTACACTACCATGCTGCCCAGCATCCGACCACGGGGGTCTCCCTAGTCTCACTCATGCTGGGTAGGGAGTTAAACCTACCATTGGATAGGCTCCACCCCACCGCAGCTCAGAGCACACTCACACCAGTCAAAGCCTCAGTCATCCGCCGTCAGAAGTAGATGAAACAATGGTTTGACAGGAAAAAGGGTCAGGGTGCCTGATATCACGGTGACTGACTGGGTGAGAGCTCGCGACCACACAGGGAGAACAAGATGGCATCATTTTGGTCCACTCCACAGCAAGTGGCCCGCCGACTGGGCCTAGCCTCATACCTCCTTGATGATGGCACCCGCTGGCATGCTAGCTGCCTTCAGAAGGTGCCAGCACCTCCGGCAACGTGAACTCAGTAGCAGTGGTGATATGATGCCACCCAGAGCGGAGCAGGTGGTCTCCATACCTTGATCAGCCGCACAGTCTGAAGATGCTCCCTCTTCATCACACCCAGTGTCCCCATCAACATCAATGCTGCCCCGGTCTCCTGCCCCCACACCACTGTTTGCCTCACCTGCAGCTGTGTGTTCTCCATGGCCAGTGCGTGCCAGGGCACAGACTGATCACCTGAAGGACTTTGTGTCTACCTTTTATGTTTGAACCCCCCCAGAGAGGGGAAAATGTTATGTCCATTCAGTTAATCTGTGTTCGTTTGATAATGCCTCACTGCATGTGTAGTATGCAGACACAAACCTCTCATCCAGCGTACTTTTTTATACACAACAGTCATAGCAAAGTCACGTGGTAGAGACCAGATCTGACCAATTGGTAAAGACTAGAGATGCACCGATCGATCGGCAACCGATCGCAATCGGAGTGATCGGAGTTCTCAAAATAGATCACATCAGGCCGATCAGATGACGTTTAAGTATAAAGACAGTGCATTAACTGCATGCAGGGAGGGAATTTCATGGCCGCCGTTGCCCCGCGCCACAGTGGCCTCTGTGCCCCTGGCCAGGTCAGCTGAGCAAGCTTGCCCTGAATTACAGCCACCTGAGTGCACAGTAGTCACTCACAGTAACTTCATTGAGTCCGCAGTTCGCGCAGGTGGAGTCTCATCATCACGATGATCTCACATGAAAGCCTCTCACACAGCAGCAGCAACGTCTCAAAACAGAAGAGCGAAACTTACAGCACAGCGAGCGAGCGCAGCGTAACGATGATACGTAACTGACTTATGTGGTAGGATTCAGTCCGGTAAAGTTGGAAATATATTCACAGATTCGAACTTCCCGGATCAATAACTCATAAGTGCAACCTTGTTAAAACACAAACGACGGCCCTTTCCTACCGTACTACGATAGACAACGAGCTACAACCGTATTTTCATCAAAACAAGCGTCTGGACTCTGGACATTAACTCTGGTCTGTATGGTCAGCCGTCTGTGAGACGAGGGCGCAGGGACCGTCTACAAAGTGCAACACCGAAAAGAGAAACTACAAAAAATTCAATAACTTCACTTTTATTCAGAGTGTAGTGTCACCAAAATCACTCCACACATCAATGGTCTCCTGCTGGTTATTCTTCAATTTTTTGTTTGGAAAAAATGTGCTTTGCCATAATTTTGGGGAATTTCTATTGGGAGAAATATTCAGTAACACTAATATTCAGTGTGGTGTCACAAAAATAACCTCACCCTAACCCTACTTAACAAAAACTACTTTCTAATGTAACTTTAACTTGATTTTGGTATTAAAAAATGTTTTAATACACAATCCGTGTCTTATTATAAATTAGGATGTTATGGTATCAGTCTGAAAGGTAAATCAACACATTTTACCCAGTGGCCTTTGTGCCCTGTCATGTGGCCTTGGTGCCCCTAAAAAAAAAGTGAAGGCCAAATGGACTTGCCCTAAAATGACAAAATTCCCACCCTGACTGCGTGCATTCCCACTCGTAAGATACAGTTACTCTATGTAAGCTGAGTCCAAGTTGTCTCTAAGAGAGTCTCTAGAGTGTGAAATATTGCACATTGCCTCAGCCTGCAATAAAACGGTGGTCAATTCATGATACTTTCTCATCTCCTAATTTTTATACTTAATAATACAATGTCAATGTTGTGTAAAAAGAATCATTAATTATATATATGAAAGTTACACAAGACAACAATATAGAAAAATTTATGGATTTGACGCTGTGATCGGTGATCGGCAATATCAGAGTGTATCGTAAAGGTGATCGGCAATATCGGGATCGACAGATACTGCTTTTGGTGATCGGTGATCGGTGATCGGCCCCAAAAATCCTGATTGGTGCATCTCTAGTAAAGACCAGATCTGACCAATCAGCGGGCGTACGTATCGCCTTGGCTTGCTTGGAACCTCAGCTGTGGCAGGTGGCAGGTGCTTCTCACACCTTTTTCGTCGGGTCACTCCTCAGATATTGAGGCTGGACTTGCAACTTGAGGGGGCTCTATACACCCGCATAGTCTGCATATAGCAAGAAACGGCTCTGCTTCCGCTCTGTGGCTCCCACCCCCATCCTGATGAAGTGCTTTGAGAAACTGGTTCTCCAGCACATCAAAAGACAACATCTCTGCCAGCCTGGACCATTACCAGTATGCTTTTTCTATGCATGTAGCACAAAGGAATCACACCTTGTTTTGTTTTTGAAATCCTAGTATTGTTAAAAAAAACTCTGGTGATTTGCTGCCACATATTTGTTTTGAGCATGAATTCGACAGGTGGCCAATTCTTACATATTGCACCTTTAAAGTAAAGATGGGAAGATCAGATTAATGATTATAGTTTTAAATTCCAATACTGTGAAGAAAAAGTGATAGCTGTCAGGAGGAAACATAATTGAGACGCAAATTCTTCAAAAAGTATCAACCAAATTATTATGATATCATTTATAGGCTGTCTCCATTTAAGATGGACCAGGTTTAATGTTAAACTCTGATTTTTCTAAAAACTGTTGCATGTGCTGCAGATAAACAGGACAGTTTTGTGTTAACAAACATAAAGTTTAAGCTAAGTATATATTTGAAAAATAAAATGCATATTTATTCTTCAACCACAGTTTGCATTCAGTCACCTACACTACCTACACCTACACCAACCTGAATGTCACACAGAAATGTGTGGATGCTTACAGTGCACCTCTGCAACCACACAAACAACCGTACTCGTGCACAAACACACACACACAAACACACAAATGCACACACACACACACACTCACACAGTGGTGGGTGGGAAAGGAAATCCCCTCTGTGTGCACTTTCACTCCAGTTATGAGTGTGTGTCTGACATTCAACTAACCCGTTTCGTCCGACCTCGGGATTTTCCTCTCCTCATCAACATTACCGGACTTACCTTTAAGTGAAGCAAAGTTTGCTGAAATGAGCCTTCTTAAAAATACATTCAATTCCCACGACTTAGGTGAAATTCCTTAATTAAGACAGCAGTTATTTTGTTTTTCCTAAATCAATTAGCTCACCATGTTCATCAAACACACATCGTCCAGTCTGTGCATTTAGAAGAAAATTACATAGTTATAAATCTACAGCATGTTTAAATACGATAAATAGAACATGAGCTCAAAGAAATTAAAGCACATAAAAGAAAAGCTCTATTTAAAGGCTGTTTAAAATCCCTCTGTATGTCAAACACCAGATAAGCCATGTTAGGAAAGAACAGATCTGATTCACTGCATTGATCCTCCATCACTAAAGCAATTACACATTGGCAATATTTAATTGTTCTTCACTGTAAACCATCATTTTACCAATATTGATTCTGTCTTGACATTGACAAGTGCTGCCCCTTCCTTTACTCTCTGTCTCTGCTCTTCTTTACTATCAGAAATTACAAACAAGCAAATCCTTACATTTCAGAAGATGGAACCAGCGAACGCTTGACATTAAAGAAATAAAAAATAAAAACATTAATTCATTATCAAAATAGGGTTAGGGTTAGAAAAAACGAATTTTCTCTCATCTCAATTGACTAATCATTATATCTCTTCTTAAATAGATGATTTATATACAGTGTATACAATGTCTGATACATGAAAAACCATGTAGACTACTTAACATATGTATATATTACCATTACTGTCTAATGCATATACATATCTAGAAGCTGTAACATGTACCTTTCAAAATAAAAGTATTTTTTAAATCCACATAGAATAGAACAGGAACTTATTCTGCCCTGTTAATAAATTAACATATGTCAACACATCTTTAGTGATCAGCTTGTCCTATATGGCAGCTTGGTCACAGCCTCAAGCTTAAAAACTATCACACTCCACACAGTTTATAAACAGTTACAGTTTGGTTAAGTTACAAAACGACTAGCTTAGGTTGAGGAAAATATTATACTTGTGGTTAAAAAAGTTATAGTCCCATATCATGGCTGAGCTGAATCTCCCCTCTGAAAATGAACATCCTTCCATGTTTGCTTTATCCAATACAAATGATTCCCACCTTATTCAATCATAAAATAGCCCCGGCAACCATCCAGGTTGGCAAGAAATGATGTGTATATGTCTAGGGCATTAAGGGTAAAGGACACAGCATGTACACGAAGGCTAAGGACATGGCTAATAAATTTACCTGGTCTGTTAAATCATTGTGCACACATCTACATGGTGTCAGAAGGAAGCATAACTAAAAGACAGCCCAAGGACTTCTCAAAATTGACCTGTACGTCTTTGATGAAAACATTGTTGATAACTGGGAGTTTCAGCAAGAGTGGAGCAACATCGGACTATCAGCGGCAAGCAAGAACTTACACCTTTCTCAACCTCACCGGCCCGACACATTGGATAAATATGATACCTTCAGTTTTGAGGGAGAGGACGATTGGGAGGACCCCCAAGTACTGGTGTAGTTTCTGGGCTCTCTTCATCAAAGGTGTCAGTGTGTAGTATGTTGATAAAAGAATTCTATTGAAACAGATCTCAAGCACGCATCCGAACCAGGAGGCCACTACCTGGTGTTCTCAAATCTATGAAAAAATGCTGCACAATACTTTGCCCTCTGCTCTATCAGAAATCCTATTGCCTTCGATCTCGGAAGTCTACAAAATACCACCCCCCTTCTCCGCTTCTGCAGGCCTTTTTTAAAGTCTAATCACTTGCATCTTCCCACTTCTTCTAATTGGTCGCTTTGGTGGTTTGAGAGTTCATCTATCCAATAGTAGAAAGAGAAGTTAACCTGCCTCCTTCTGTACATTATCTAACTTGGCTGAGGTCACTCCTTGGCGCTTACAGCCTAAAGTGGAGAGGATTGTCTCTACATGCTTATATGTGTGGCGAGGTGGAAGCTAGGGGTGAGTGTTGCCGAACAACGCCACCTGGGGAATTTCGCCACAGGAAGTAGTAGTTACTGTTTTGCTAGGAGACTATAAGATCACACAGGTTCGTAAATCACCACTGGGCAGGAGACAGTGTTCAAAATATAGAAATACTTTTATTGTACAATGGGTTTTCTTTTAGTTTCAAATTTACCAAGCCATCTCACATTAATCACTGGGCCAAAAAAAAAGGGGATGGACAGAGCTGGGCTTGCCACGGCGGCCTGAAACCAAAGAGGAGGGAGAAACAAACCAAAATAATAATATCACCCGTGACACTGCACACCCACGCAACTGAGAAGTGAAGAACCCGCCACCAGGGATTGGGTCGCCGCTCTGAGCTCCAGCACCTGTCCACAAGGAGAGAGGGAGAATTAAAATGGCCTCACAGTCTGGCTGGTATCTCTCTCACACACACACACAGACACACACACACACACCAACAATAAAGTATTATAAAAAAAGGAACCCAAAATAACCAATTAAATCTTCAAATACAATTAAACAAAAACGATGTAAAATAATACAAAGAAACTCAAATTTACACTTAACAATAAACAAATTAATAAATCAAGCTTTTCCTCAAATCAATAAACCCATGCAGCAGCCCCCAGAGAGCCCAGCATTAGGGCTCTGATGACAGCTCTGTGAGGGGGATGCTGGACCCAAACTCAATTCAGAAAACCCCAAAAAAAAGAAAACAACAAAAATTATTTTTTTTAAATGACACCAAAACGGCTGCCTAAAATCAGCAGCAGCCAAACAATGGAGCCACACAAAACAGCAGCGTCGTCCAGGAGCCGTGGCGATGAATGAATGTTTAAATGGACCTCACCGGCGCAGCGTCACAGCAGGCCAGGTAGCAGAGTTATTGCACGGCTTCTGCCTGATCCAAACTGTGGCACAGAATGTTAACAATTAGCCGGGGGTCGAGCAGCGGTTAGAAGGGAAAGAGGAGGACGGACAATGCCGACTTACCACGAGGACGCACAACCACACCCAGGAGGGCTTCCAGCGGAGCAACGCGGCCCCCACGGCGACAGTAGCCTGCCACACTACAGCAACAAAAAGGAGAACCATGTCACCGATGCGCCCTGCGGCACACTAAGTGGGAAGGAGGACAGCGGTGCGCATACCTGTTGTGCAACGAGAGGAAACGTGCGCCAAGATGATCCGCCATGCCAAACCGGGCTCCACCACACTCCGACATGCCACAAAGGCTAAAACACCTGCACCAGCTCTGCCACGCCGGGCCACAGCCACCACGGAGGATGAGCAGAACCGGAAAGGAGAAAGGGATCGCAGGTGTGACCAGGCCAGTATAAATAAGCACGCAGCGCCGCCCATCAATCAGTGCGTCAATCCACACCTAATGTGGATGGAGCGAGGAGGAGGGGGGGGGGGGGGGGGGGGGGGGCATGTGGGAAAAGATGAGACCGTCCTGCCACATTCTACCCCCTAGTTCTGCATCGTCGCCCCGACGATGGATAAAGCTCTCAACACGCTAGCACCAAGGCCGGAAGACTGCTGACTGCGCATTTGACACGGGCCCTACAAGTCCAATGGCCCCGTTGGCCTCATGAATCACAGGCCGAGGAAGATGATAAACATTTGAGTGTTGCCCAGCTGTTAATCGAGGGGTACGACGTGGAACTGATGGACCAGTGGTTGGTGGATGCCTCTGAGAAGGGGGAGCTGATGCAGGGGTCTCAGGAACTGGCCGGCTGTCCACCAAGGCCACCTCATTGGGCCCTGTGGATCCTGACAATCCTGAGGCCACAGAGACAGTTGGTGCGGGGGTGCCGGGAACCAGGACCCATAGATCACCCCCAAGAGAATCATCCGAAGCTTCGGAGGTCCCTGGAGGGGAAGACAGATGGAAAAGAGGAACGGGTTTGAGCCCGACCTGGGCTTTGAGCTGGTTACGGTGCACGTTCCGGGTCTTCTGCAAGTCATACACTGGGGCGATAGTATAGACAGGTCCACCACCAGAGGGAGCTCTCAGGACCTGGTAGACAACCGAGCCCCAAATGTCCTGGATTTTGTGGCGACCCCTAGCGCTATGGTCAAGAAGATAAACCAACTGGCCCACCTGCAGCGTAGTGTCACTTCCCCCCTGATCATGACGCTCTTTACGACATTCAGCAGCCACCAGCAATCGCTCACGAGCATTGCCAAAAGCCACCTCAAGTCGGGCCTGGTGCTCGACCAGCCAGTCCTGAACCTCCCCCGGCACTGGGTCCTGGACACGACCCAGAAGGAAATCGATGGGAAGCCGGGGTTCCTGACCAAACATCAAAAGAAATGGTGACTCTCCAGTACCCTGATGGGGGGTGGTATTGTAACAGAAGAGCACATGGGGAAGACAAGAAGCCCAGTCACGTTTCCGTGACGCTGGTAAGGTGCGCAAGAGGTTGTGGAGCGTTCTATTAAACCGCTCGCACTGTCCATTGCCAGCAGGATGGTACGGAGTGGTACGTGACTTGCTAACCCCATACAAGTGACAGAGCTGTTGGATCAATGCACCCTCAAAACTCCTGCCCTGATCAGAGTGAATGCAGCCCGGGACACCAAACCTGAAAAACCACTCGTTCAGCAGAACCTGAGCAACAGTGGATGCTCTCTGATCCCGAGTTGGAACGGCCACAGTGTACTTGCTGAACACGTCAGTTATCACCAGAACATTCTCAAAACCACCCTGGGAAGGCTCCAACAGTGTAAAGTCCATGGCCACGATCTCGTTTGGCCGCGATGCCAACAAGTGCCCCATGAAGCTGCCAGGCGTCGGTCTGGTGTCCTTCGCCACCTGGCAGCGCTCACACCCTTGGACCCACAGGTTGATGTCGGACGTCATTCCTGGCCAATAACAACGCTGTTGCACAAGCTCGGTGGTGCGCTCCACACCCTGATGCCCATGTTCCTGGTGCAGCTGTGTCAAAGTGTCATGCTTGAGGACGGATGGCAAGACAAGCTGGAGAATTTCCTCCCCCCCATCTGGACGATGGATCCGACGGTACAGCACACCCTCCCTTTCCACAAGACGATCCCATTGTTTTAGCAAGGCCAAAGACAACTTGGGGAGCTGCCGTTTCTCCGCTGGTGTAGGCTGAATCTGCCTTCTCCAATGCACCAAGATGTCTTTCAGGAGGGAATCAGCCTCCTGCAAAGCACGGAGGTCGGGCAAAGAGTGAAAGGGAAAGACCAATACCACCGCCTGGGTTGCGGACACCGAGCTGGGACGAGGAGCTGACTGGAGAGTAGCAGGGACAGAGGTGCTGGGCAGGACCTGCTCTGCCAAACTAAGGCTGGAAGTGGGCTGCCGGGACAGGGCATCAGCGTTTTTATTGCTGCGACCGGATCGATACTTGATCTCGAAGTCAAATGCTGCAAGTTGAGCAGCCCAGCGATGTTCAGCTGCGCCTAGCTTGGCAGACTGGAGGTAGCTCAAGGGATTGTTATCCGTGAAAACCATGCACCTGTGCCCCAACAGGTACTCGCGAAATTTCTCGGTCATGGCCCACTTTAAAGCGACAAACTCCAATTTCATCGAGCTATAACTGTCCATGTTCTGCTCTGTTGGTCGAAGGCCCCGGCTAGCATATGCTATTGGCCGAATCCCACCTTCAACCTCCTGGGAAAGGACCGCCCCAAGCCCGCTGTGGCTGGCGTCTGTCTCTAAAATGAAAGGGCGTGAAAAATCAGCAAATGCAAGCACCAGTGCAGAGGTCAACTTAGACTTGAGAGCCTCAAAGCTTTCTTCACACTGCAGAGTCCACGCAGCCTGGAATTCCTGTCCAGACCCCTTCTTGGACTTCGTGCCAGCAAGCTTGGCCACCAACTTATGCAAAGGGCTGGCTAGCTTAGCAAAGCCCTCAACAAAACGCCGGTAATAACTGGCAAAGCCCAAAAATGAGCGCAGCTCTGACACTTGGCTGGGACGTGGCCCCTTGGCTACGGCCTCGATCTTCGCAGGATCGGTGGCAACACCCTGGTCAGAGATGATATGACCCAAGTAGCCAACCTCTCGTCGGAAGAAGGAACATTTTGAAAGCTTAACCTTAAGACCTTCCCTCTGGAGCCGATCCAGAACCACATCCAGTCGTTGGACATGCTGGGAAACTGAGGACGAGAACACAATGATGTCGTCCAAGTACAAAAGAAGAGATTCACACTGCTGGTCTCCGAACATCCTCTGCATAAGGCGCTGAAATGTGCTCGGTGCATTGCACAGCCCGAACGGCATGCGATTCCACTCAAAGAGCCCAAATGGTGTGCAAAAGGCGGTTTTCTGCTTATCCGGTTCCGAGACTGGTACTTGATTGTAACCGCTCGCCAGATCGAGAGTGGAAAACCACTGGGCCCCAGACAGAGCGTCAAGACTCTCCTCAATGCGAGGTAAAGGAAAAGCATCCTTGCGTGTCTTTGCATTAAGCAGGCGGTAGTCGACGCACATACGTAGGCTGCCGTCCTTCTTGCGCACCAAGACGATCGGGGAAGCATAAGGACTACTGCTTTCTCTTATCACCTGAGCTTCAAGGAGCTGGTTGATGTGGGTCTTGACTGCCTCATACTCGGATGGTGGAATGCGTCGGTATCTCTGCCGAACCGGGACATCATCCAGCAGAGGAATGTCATGAGAAACCAGATTCGTACAACCAAGGTCACCTTCATGGGCAGAGAAGACCGAACTAAACCTCTGCAACAAGGACCGGACCTGCCTCTGTTCTGGCTCTGCCAATGCAGACAAGTCAACGGTTTCAACCTGACCCTGTACTGAACCAGCAGCCACCACGGAGGAGACAGTAGCAGAGGACCTAACCTCCGTGACTCCTGGAGGAAGACTGACCACTTCAGCAGGACTCAGAGTGCCAAGGCAGGTTCGTGGGTAAAGGACGACTTCATTGGTTCCGACATTGACTACAGGGATGTAGGCTGTACCTTGTACCGCCTGAACAAAACAAGGAGAAGCCAGCAGCCCAGCTGGCAAGCCAGACGCTGGGGGCTCAAAAAGCAGAGACTGACCGGAGAACTGTTCAGGGCAAGTGCTAGCCACCACCTTCATGACACCACCAGGGACTCGCACCACTCGGGAGCCTCGAACCCTGGCAGCACCGGTGGGTGGAACATGGTGCCGAGTAGTGACCTGATGACATTGCTGCGAGGCCTCAATGACGGGACCAGGAGACTGTGACTGCAGGCAGGTCAAAGAACGAAAGGCCATGTGCGCTGAAGAGTTCTCTGTAGCAGCGGCGAATGACATTCATCCCGAGAATCCCAGGAACAGAAGATTCAGCGCTGACAGGGTCCTTCACCACCAGAATATCACAGCGGGGGATCTTCTTACCACAAAGGATGACATCCAGTTCTAGGTAACCAAGGTAGGGAATGGCAAGACCATTAGCGGCCCGGAGCTGCAACCAATGGCATGACTGGAGGCGGTCACTCCCCCAAAGTGCAAAGTGCTCAAGAAAGAAGCTCTCTCTGACTGTGGACACCATTGACCCGGTGTCCACCAAGCAGGAAACAGTGACTCCGCTCATGACCACATCAATATTTGGGCAAAATGCCATTAACCTGGTTGCAGCTGCTACCTGTGAGCCTTCTAACTCCCCATCTGAACTGTGACTCTGCAGCTCAGTGGGTGCTAGTTTTCCGGATGGTGAGAGGAATTGGTGGGCCTGGCCACAGTAGAAGACCGACTAGCAGCAGGGTCAGCACGAGCCCGTTCACCTTCACAGTCCCTGGCGAAGTGACCAGGCTGACGGCAACGAAGGCAAATCACAGGGCCATTACGTTAGGGTCGAGCTGGTGGCATGGAAGTCTGCATAGAAGCGACAGTGCGGGTGAGTTGATTGAGCTGTTCCTGTTGACGCTTCAACAGCTCTTTCAACTCACCAAGCTCGGAACCATGTGGAGAAACAGGAAGAGCCGGCCGAGAACTGCCCTGCACCCCATACTGCAGGCCATACATGGATGGAAGGGAGTGACTGCGTTCCCTTGCACCTCCCGGGAACCCCTCCCTCTCCCACCGCATACCTTCCCCACGTACCTCCAACAATGTAGCAGTGGGTTGACGGCGAACAAACTGTTTCAGCTCCCGGCGAAGAGCGCTGTCCAGGACATGTTCCACGAACTGATCGCGAAGCAGGACCTCTGAATTTAGCAACCCATCAGGTGCACGTTGCTTCACCTGCTCCATGAGAGCCATCAGGGCCAAAGAAAACTCCAACAATGTTTCCCCCTCCTGCTGCTTCCTGGAAAAGAAGGCCTGTTGCAAGGTTACGTATGATCTGGCACAACCATACAATTCTTTCAAGATGGCTAGGACGCTAGCAGGGTTGCTTCTCTCAGCACTAGTGCGATACTTAATTTCTTCCCTAGCCTCACCCCCGAGGTGGTCGAATATGAAGAAAGCCTGGTCGACCATGGACAAGTGGCGGGCACGCATGCACGCCTGGATCTCTTCCACCCACTCAGTTATGCCAACGCCAGTCTTACCGTTAAATAGGGGGCATCTACGGTCTCTAGGGATCACTACCAGCCGCTCTGTGACAGCAGCTGCAGCGCCTGCCGGTGGGGCATGGACAGCTGGACCAGGGGAGGCCAACGAAGCCCCACCAGAGCCCCCCGGGGAAGCAGCACCCTCCCGACAAAGCCGCTCGTTGTCCGCCCTAAGCTGCAAAACCAACTCCCTTAGCTCCTGCACCTCCTCTTCCATGTTGTCTAATAAGAGAACTGCACAGTGTGGGAAAAAGAAAAAAAAACTACTGGATTAGACGCTGCTGTTTTTTTTTGGCTCCACCTACAAAACAATAATACTAATGAAAAGAGGAAAAGAATAAATCTAAATAAAAAAAAAAAAAACACGTCCCTGCCCCTTTAAATGTGGTGATTCTGCCGACAACGCCAAGTTTGTGGCGAGGTGGAAGCTAGGGGTGAGTGTTGCCGAACAACGCCACCTGGGGAATTTCGCCACAGGAAGTAGTTACTGTTTTGCTAGGAGACTATAAGATCACACAGGTTCGTAAATCACCACTGGGCAGGAGACAGTGTTCAAAATATAGAAATACTTTTATTGTACAATGGGTTTTCTTTTAGTTTCAAAATTTACCAAGCCATCTCACATTAATCACTGGGCCAAAAAAAAGGGGATGGACAGAGCTGGGCTTGCCACGGCGGCCTGAAACCAAAGAGGAGGGAGAAACAAACCAAAATAATAATATCACCCGTGACACTGCACACCCACGCAACTGAGAAGTGAAGAACCCGCCACCAGGGATTGGGTCGCCGCTCTGAGCTCCAGCACCTGTCCACAAGGAGAGAGGGAGAATTAAAATGGCCTCACAGTCTGGCTGGTATCTCTCTCACACACACAGACACACACACACACACACACACACACACACACACACACCAACAATAAAGTATTATAAAAAAAGGAACCCAAAATAACCAATTAAATCTTCAAATACAATTAAACAAAAACGATGTAAAATAATACAAAGAAACTCAAATTTACACTTAACAATAAACAAATTAATAAATCAAGCTTTTCCTCAAATCAATAAACCCATGCAGCAGCCCCCAGAGAGCCCAGCATTAGGGCTCTGATGACAGCTCTGTGAGGGGGATGCTGGACCCAAACTCAATTCAGAAAACCCAAAAAAAAAGAAAACAACAAAAATTATTTTTTTTAAATGACACCAAAACGGCTGCCTAAAATCAGCAGCAGCCAAACAATGAAGCCACACAAAACAGCAGCGTCGTCCAGGGAGCCATGGCGATGAATGAATGTTTAAATGGACCTCACCGGCGCAGCGTCACAGCAGGCCAGGTAGCAGAGTTATTGCACGGCTTCTGCCTGATCCAAACTGTGGCACAGAATGTTAACAATTAGCCGGGGGTCGAGCAGCGGTTAGAAGGGAAAGAGGAGGACGGACAACCAGTGTTGGGGAGTAACTAATTACATGTAACGACGTTACGTAATTTAATTACAAAATGTACGTAATTGTAATCCGTTACATTACTGGGAGAAAATATGTAATTAAATTACAGTTGCTTTTGGAAATTTCAATGATTACAACTTAAGTTACATTTGAAAAATCGCCGCAAAAGCTCAGATTTATCAAATAGTTTGTTTTTAGTTTTTTTCATATCAACATCCTCCTTCCAAAACTGACGCTTGTGATTGGCTCTCTCTGGTCATGTGCCATTCGACTCAACCTACAAACCGTACGGCAGCAGTCAGACTCCGCAGCAACAGTGTCGGCGGCGTACAAGATGTTCCTGGGCTGGAAATACAAAAAACACTTCATACAGACAGAAGCCAGGCTTCCCCGTATTACAAAGGTGGCTCTCTTTTGACCCGGCTAGATCACCATGGTAACTTATGCTTCGCTCATAACCTGGTCCCGACCAGGTTCTGTTCAGAGTTTAATCATAAAATCGGCTATAAAAGCGCCGCTGTTTCACTATTTAACTCATTTACAGCTGACGTCACCTTTGAAAGTCCAGTGGAGCTGGATCAGAACATTGTACGGAGGGAGAGATCGTGCTGATCCGCTGCTGTTTACTTCCTCTCTGAGCGTCTCCGCCTACAGATGTTCAGCTGAGGGGATACGCTGCTCAGCTGTTGATCCGACTCGCGTCAGGAGGTCATTTATTAGGCTATAGCCTATTTACTTTTATATACAGTCAGTCACCACTGAAAGAAGTTGTGCACTCGCAGCAAGACAGATAATTTAACTTAATGTGGCCATGAATAAATTAATTGTTTCGCCTGTTATGTGTTGCCCAAACGCAGTAAATCTTGAGTAGGTCTTCTCTGTTTTCTCACATTTAAAAAGGTCTTTGTACAGAGACAACATGAGATGTGCTTGTAGCTACAGCACCTAAAAAACCCACTGTAACCTATTTTCATACGCACACCCAGCCTCGCTTTCAATAAAACACACACTGGCATTTTATAATTGTGATCAGTGAAATATATGAAAACAATATAAAACACAGTTTAAAACAACAGTTGTTGTTGCTCTAAAGCTTCATATTTAAAAGCAGCTCAATGTAGAGCTGTCAGAAATTAAAATCAGCCTCCTCTTGTCATATTTGCAGCAACACTGTTGCTACAGGTTTTTTTGTATCGCTCATACTCTCTCCATTAAAACAACCTGCTCCTCTTGGCTGAAATCAGCCCGTTGTCGCTACATTTAGTGAGGAAGTGAGCCTCCTTCGCCGTACAGGCCTAAGGTCAGACTCATAATATATGGTTAAACCTTTGAACTGAAAGGTTTATCACACTATAGGTCTTAAAATATGAAAATGGTTAGCAGTTGAGAGATTTCATTCAAAATTAAGAAAAGTAATCAAAATGTACTCAAATGTAATTAGTTACATTACTTTGAGAAAGTAATTGAAATAGTTACACTACTGTTACATTTTCAACAGGGTAACTTGTAATTGTAACCAACTACATTTCCAAAGTAATCTTCCCAACACTGCGGACAACGCCGACTTACCACGAGGACGCACAACCACACCCAGGAGGGCTTCCAGCGGAGCAACGCGGCCCCCACGGCGACAGTAGCCTGCCACACTACAGCAACAAAAAGGAGAACCGTGTCACCGATGCGCCCTGCGGCACACTAAAGGCCCCCACACACCGCCCAGACGTCCAACTGCCTTATCCGACCACTCTCCGACCACTCCGTTGCCTCTTGTCTGACCTGTTCGGCAGAAAAGTTGCATTGAACACACCGCTTCGACGTGCTGCCTACTCCACAGTAGCGTGTACGTTCTGCGCTTGCGCGAGATGCAATAAGCGGGTGGCGCTTGTGTTGTGAGTTGTAAACAAGAACCTTATGCACGCAACTCTCTTTACTTTCGATCAAAACGAAACTTAACTATTTCCGATAAAAACAGCTGCATACTAAACATGCAGCGAGGCATTACCAGACGAACAAGAATTAATTCGTCCTGAACGGACAGAACAACTAGTCTGTGCCAGTACTGCAAAACATGAAAACGGGGAATGACGGAACGGACTGCATAGAAAAACAAAGCGCACACAGTATTCCGTCCCTCCCACACACCGCGCTGATTCGCTATCACAACGCCAATCAAAACGGCTATTCAGCTGGCACACAACCAATCAGAGAATCCAATGGCCCAGACGTCCGACGGCCCTCCTCCTCAGACTTCGCATGCTCAGTCGGATCCGACAACGTCCGCGCGGCTCCGAAAGCTTCCGACGCAGCTGAACACACCAAACATATTTGCTCCCGACCTCGTCCGAGCCTCTCCAAACGCTTCAGACGTCCAACGGTTGGGCCGGTGTGTTCCTGCCTTAAGTGGGAAGGAGGACAGCGGTGCGCATACCTGTTGTGCAATGAGAGGAAACGTGCGCCAAGATGATCCGCCACGCCAAACCGGGCTCCACCACACTCCGACATGCCACAAAGGCTCAAACACCTGCACCAGCTCTGCCACGCCGGGCCACAGCCACCACGGAGGATGAGCAGAACCGGAAAGGAGAAAGGGATCGCAGGTGTGACCAGGCCAGTATAAATAAGCGTGCAGCGCTGCCCATCCAACAGTGCGTCAATCCACACCTAATGTGGATGGAGCGAGGAGGAGGAGGGGGGGCATGTGGGAAAAGATGAGACCGTCCTGCCACATTCAGGAACAAAATTTATTTGGTTAATGTCATTTATGTACTGTAGTGGTTAAAACACAGTCATAAAAACGAAACACAACTAGTGAGAAAAAGCATTTTAATCAGTTAGAACATTATAAATAACAGTGGATAATAAACAGTGTGTTACAGTGTACTTAACTTATTGCATTAATTAGCTAACTAATAAAGAGGGTGTAAGAAAAATGTAAGGAACTTGGAAAGTGCGCCTTGGTAAGATAGCTCTGACATCTAGAGGGTGCTACAGACACAAACTCAGATTTCATACTTTGGAGGTTTTTCCAAAAAAAGACAAAAGTTTCTTTGAAGTTTTTATCCTCCAGTAAGGCCGTGTTGAAATGCCAGTAGGCACTGTTGGGTTTTACACATTTTATAAAAACAGAAGCTGTCACAAGTGAGTCATCAGAGAAGCCATCAGGGCTGATAACACAACTTTTAAACACATTAAAATTATGTTTAAAACAATAAAACCGATCAAGCCTGGCCACAGACAGTGAGTTATGTTTAGTGTGTCTCCAGGTGTATTGTCTCTGCATAGTGCAATGCATAGTGAGGAATTAAGTGCAATTTGTGTTTGAGTAGTGGGTTTAACAGTTGTCCAATCATGAATTACTTTTGGTGAATCTTAAATTCTGTACATCCAAACTGATGAGACACATTTATTTGCTCTTCTGCTCACAAGAAGAGGATATTTCATCTGAAAGGAATGTATCGTGCTGAAGAAAAGACACAGACAGTAATGCAATGATATCTTTATGTTTTTATTCAAATGCACAAGAACACAATAATACATTTTTTTAGTATGTACAAATGATTGTTGCTGCAAACCTTTGTCATCCAGCCTTCATGATCATAACAAAATACAATAATTCTGTATGTCAACATATTTATAAACTTAATAAAAAAACATTTCTACGCGACATGTCTCTCACAAATTAGTTCACTTCTTTAATCTAGTGTTTAAAATGACGTGCAAATTAAAAATTCATAAACCTTTTCTGATCAACAAGATTGTTGTTGTAAATCAGCTGTCATTTAACAGAGAAAGTAATGACACTTTTATCAACAAGTACTGATACACTGCTACTGTGTGGTCAGTTTTTCATACAGTTAAAGAAAAATAAGTGTTTCCTGCTCACATGGTGAAAAGCAGATGACCACTGAAGGTGGTAGGATGATTTTGACTGTCATGTATCCTTGCATTAACCCACAGACGCATGTACACAACATCACCGACCTCTAGAAGCAACGTGACACCATTAGAAGTAGTCCCAACATGGGACGGCTGATGTTCATATGCAATGAAAATATGTTCTCCATTCTTGACCAACACAGCAGCTGAAGGATGTGAAGCATGTCCGTGTCCTTGTATGTAGAACTCAAAGTGGTAGGCTCCTCTCACTGGTGCAGTGAAAAAACCTGTGGAACATTTTAAATGAAGAATCAACTGCTGCAACATCTGTCAACCAGGTTAATATCGACATATTCAACAATTCAAATAATTATTTAATTTTGTGACTTTGAGTACCTGTGTTTGGGTTGTAGGCGTTTCCAATGTTTGTCACAACGTGTCTGAAGACCAGAAGAGTGTGTGTGTTAAATGGTCCAGTATATCCAGAGCCTGAAGCCAACAGTGAAGCTGAGAAAGCCACCTGTTTGACTGAGAGAAACAAACTTGTTTTAAAGTGACTGATGTTACAGCAACAATGAGCATGTTTCAAAATGAAGTTATCTAAAGACACATATTATTCTCAGTGTTGTTGTGCTATTCACATCACACACGGTTTTGCATTAGACAAATATTATGAGAACTAAACAGTTTTTAATATTGAATTGCTGGTTTAGTTCTCAGTCTTACCTTCTCCATCTCTCTTTAGAGCCTCCACCTGGTTTTCTGTGACATTAGTCCTGGCTTTAATGGAGATCAGCTCTGCTGTCAACTTTTTGTCAACCTCAGTCTTCTGTAACTCCAGTTCCTTCAGTTTAGCTGTTTGTGCTTAAAACAATATTTAAAAAACATTATAGACATATACTATTGTTCTTTGTAAATTCCATAAAATAGTATTTGTCAATGCTCTCTATACGTTATCAGGGTTTCGATGATCTTTACACAGTACCTTGAAGTTGTTTGTCCGTTTCAGTCTTCTGTAACTCCAGTACTCTCAGTTTAGCTCTTTGCACTTGATTAAAGAGATAAATGTCTGTATGTTAGTTTTTATCTACTGAATCATCATTTTCCTTGAGAAACTTGAAAAAGTGTTGATTTACTTTTGTAGCCACATAAACTGCATGACTCTATGTGATGGCACTGTTAGTGATTCAACCACTTTGGCCTGGACTGAAATATCTTCACAACTGTTTTATCAATCTATCCATCCATCCATTTTCGTCCACTTATCCGGGGCCCGGTTGCGGGGGCAGCTCCCTGAGCAGGGACACCCAGACTTCCCTCTCCCCGGACACTTCCTCCAGCTCTTCCGGGAGGATCCCAAGGCGTTCCCAGGCCAGCTGAGTGACATAGTCACACCAGCGTGTCCTGGGTCTTCCTTGGGGTCTCCTCCCGGCGGGACATGCCAGGAACACCTCCCGTGGGAGGTTTTTTGCTTAGTCACATGTTGTCACAACGACTGGACAGATCAGCATTACAGACATGTTCACCACAGGATAGATTCTAAGAACTTAGCTGATCTTCTGACGTTTCATCTACAGCCATCTTCAGTTTAACATTTCAATGAACACCACATTGATGTTGACATTGTGTTTCTAAGTGTCTTCACAACTACCATCTAAATTTTCATCTATAATGCTAAATAATGCTCGTATCAACCTCTGCTGTACTTTATGTTAGTGCTAATTAGGGTTCAAGCCGAAAATTATTGTTTTTGTTCCAATTCAAAATTATTTGTCTCTTGTTGCCGCTCAAAGTCCCATGAGTTGAAACATGAAACTTGGCCTGAGGTGCAAATGCTATTCAAGAAATATAAACCAAATCGGTCTCATAGTGGTGCTATTATTAATGCAATTTTTGAAAGGCCTTAACCACTGAACAGTAAGTCCGGTTGACTTGAAATTGAACACTCAGTCCACTAAGTCCAGCTCAAAGTGCTGTATGTAAAATGTCTCCAGGATCATGTGGAGCCGCCATGATGGATTTTGCTCTAGTTAGCATAGACTGAAAAACAGTAAAGTGACATTGTGTTTTCATAAATTGACTCAATCAACACCACATTTTTAAACTGTTTTAACTGTTTTAAAGTTTTAACTATTACAAATGTCAAACAACATGGTTGATTTTACTCTACATACCCTTGCAAAGGGCAGGTCTTAGAATGAATTGGCCATGACTCAATAGCCATTGGTCCAACCATCATAAAACTCAGTAGATTCCGGCCGTGTTTTTAAATAGTTTTCAAAGCATTTTGAAATGCCAATACCAAAATGTGATGGTCACAAATCTTGTCAAAAATGTTGTTGCTGTTGCTAAGCTGACACAGCTAAAGTTAGACAGAAGCTTTTCTTTGACTCATCTTTGCCTTCAAGTCATACTGCTAAAAAATGTGTACACTACCTTCATTCTCTTTCTGTAAGAGCCTTATCTCCAGCCTCTGTTCAGCCAACGAGGCGCTCATTTCTCTCAGCACAGCATGGATGTCTTGTGTACTTCTCTGTTGTTGGTCAGCAGCATTTGTTGGTTCTCTTCTCTCAGCTTCAGTTTGATCTCCAGGTTGAATAATTTGGTTGTCAGACTGTGTTTGAAGCTGAGCCGTGCAGAGAGAGCAGATCAGCAGCAACAGAGGAAAACACATTGTCATCTCCATTCTCAAAGTGACGGTCTGTTCAGTTCTACTGTGTAGTTTCTGTGTTCATCTCAGCCTTAAATAGTGTTTCATGCTGATCAATCATTACCAGAAAACAGACACGTGCAGGACATCAGTTTGATAACACTGATCACATGGAGCATGTCATCAGAACACTGAAAACACAGCACATTAACATAAATGATTCATTAGAACCTGTACACCCATCAGTCAGGACATGAAATAGTAAATTAAACTCATAGGTGAAGTGAAAAACACTGATCACCTTGTCACATGAAATGTGTTGGGAAACATTAAGTCATCTTATTGATGTGGATGCCACTTGATGCGCACCACCCACCAGAACACTGTTGCAGACCAAGTATTATCGTAATCGTTCCGACTTAGACCATTGATGCTTGATTGGATTGGGATCTGGGAAACTTGGAGACCAAGTTGACACCTTGAATACTTTGTCACGTTTCTCTGGCCATTCCTGGGGTCCGTTTCACAAAGCAGGTTTAGTGAAAACTCTGAGTCTGTTAACCCTGAAATGAGGGAAACTCTGAGTTTTCCGTTTCACAAAGGGAGGTAACTCAAACCAGAGAAAGAGGGGTAACTCCAGCCTGTTTCACAGAGAGAGGTAACTTAAGCTCTCGGTCAGTTACCACGGTAACATACTCTGTGAAACTAACCTGGTCGGGACCAGGTTTTTCTCAACAAACCTCGAGTTTCTCTCTGTCTCCGCCCTCTTTCAGCCACACACGCTATTTGATTTTCTCATTCATTCAGTCAGCAGGCAAGTTTTGGCGTAGTATAGTTCTGCCGTCTGTTTTTTGAGAAAATCATTGCAAAAATCAGTCAGTAGGGCTACATTAGAAGTTATATTAGGTGGCGACTATTTTCACTACCATGGCATGTCCTTTTGATAATGATCCCGTGGATGAAGGTGCAGCATTACTGCGCAGAGAATTAAATATTCGTCGGGAGATGATTATCAGACCGTACATAGATGTTCTTGCATTTCCAGACAGTTATCTTTTTGAGCGGTACCGTTTCACGTCACAGTCCATCATTTACATACACAACCTAATCCGTCCTTACATTTCCAACATTACCAACCGAAGTCATGCTCTCACATCCCAGCAGATATTGTGTGTTGCGCTGCGTTTTTTTTTTTGCAAATGGGAGTTTTTTATACAACGTCGGAGATGCAGAGCACTTGAGCAAGGCAACTGTATGCAGAGCGGTCAGAAAAGTGTGCCTCGCCCTGAAACGGCTACTACCCATTTTTATCATTTTCAGCTCCTCTGCCTCCGTTAGAGGTGGCGGTGCTGGGCCACCACCCGTTGTACGGGCATCTGCTTTCTTTCTGTTGGCTGAGTAGAAGTCTGTGTTAGTTTAAATAGGCTTAATTATTTAACAGAACATGATATAGATGAGAAGACATTTATGTGTGTGAAAACAGCATTATGTTGGGGATAAAACAACTGTACAGTCAAACAGCCACTTAATATTTACAATGTAAAACATGATCAAAATGAGTTACCCCCATGAGATTATGCCGAGGTCTAATGTTTTTATGTTTCATCTTAAGCTGCAGCCAAGTGCGCTTCTCAGCCAGGGTTGCACCTAAATTAAATAAATTAATAGGCTACCACTCAAGCAGTTTCCCCCTGTAATATTATTGTGATTGCAAAGGACTACATTTAAAATTACGCATTGACCCGAGCGCCAATGTTCTCCCACGCCTTCTCCCTCTCTTTTGCTGCTGCAGCGGTTTTACACTTCCTTCTAAAAACGTGCTCAAACTCACCGTATGAGCGCATTAATATTTCCAATTACAGTGGGGTGAAAAACGTAGCCCTCCTCTTCCCCGTTGCCATGGTGACTCGTCGAATCAGGGCTCCATTGATGCTGTCTTTTTATACTTGTGGTGCACGTGCTTAACTCCAGGTTAAACTACTCCGAGTTGATCAAACTAACTCAAATCTGCTGTTCTGGAACCGAAAACTCAGAGTTTTCTATCTCAGAGTAGATCAACTCAGAGTTCAGGGTTAGACTCAGAGTTTGTTGAACCTGCTTTGTGAAATGGACCCCTGAGCAGTTTGTAACAATAACATTGTCCTGCTTGGGGAGCCACTGCCAACATGGAATGTTGTTGTTGTTCATAAGGGAAATACTTTGTCTGCAACAGTGTTCAGGTGGGTGGTGCACGCCAAGTAGCTTCCACATCAATGACATGACCTAAGGTTTCCGAGCAGAAGACAGCATTTGAACAAGATGATGTCATTCAATGTCATTCATTTTACCTCTTAGTCCATTTGATATTGTGGCTGATCTGTGGATGTTGGAATGTAGCTCTCAGTGCTTGAACCATTCTTTTTGCTAAAATGTGCATTATCAAAGGTCAAAATCATGTATAAAATCACCTCATGGCTGATAACACTGAAAGGTAAGAAAGACAGCATCAGATCAATATAATTGTCATCCTCACTGAAGTTTGACAGTGTGAACATTGAACGACTTGAAAAGAAAAACAAGTCATTAAAGGAGTAACAAACAAAACATTATCAGCCCGACCTGTTCAAACATTGACACAGTCAGATGTAGTGGCCTCCCTCAGGTTGTTAATTGGCTGAGATAACAACAGAAACACATGTTAGATGAGTCATAAAGAACTTTTTTCTCTCTTTGCTTCCTCAATAAATCCATCATGATAATAAAGTCTGACTTTGGAAAAACAACAACACATTTAACAACAACATCTATTGACAGACAAGCGCAAAGTCATAAAGTCATAATATGACAAGTGTAAAACTTCTCTACTGAAAATGGATCAGAGTGGCTGTTGATCAGCTTTATTCTCATAAACATGTGTGACAATAGATTTTCAAAAGTTCAGTGTGAATGAACAGAGACACAGAGCAGATAAACAGGGCTGAGGAGGATGGGACTGGAGCCGAGCAGAAGGAATGAGCAGGTACTACGATCTAGCGAGGTGGATATGCCAGAGCTGAGTCTTTGTAGGATTCTTATTTGCAGGATAGGATGCAGCTGATGTGGCTCCGCCCAGGTCCACTCACCTGTCTCCACTCACCTGTCTTCACTCAGGCATCCACCCACACACACATACAGAGAGAGAGACTACAGAGGAGGTGGAGGTGGAGAGCATGAAAACTTTTGGTCAAGTCAAGTGTTTGAATTTAAATTTTAAGTCTTTTTTATATAAATGACACAAAAGACAAAGAAAATATGATATGTTATACCTATTCTGGCCATAAGCGGTAATATTGACCGCACATCATTTCGTGGGTTTCATTGTTTCATTTTTTGCGCGGTTTGCTGCTCTCTTTGTCTCTCTTGTCTCTACCTATGTTAGCGGTCTCCAGCTATGCTTCTTTGTGAATTTACTTGTGAGTTAATTAGTTGTATTATATAGCCTGGTTGGCACCATGGGCAAACAAAAACGGGAGTTCCCCCCTCTGTGAAACAGCGAGCGGAGCTGTTCAAGATGAACGTGCTGAAGTGATGCGACTCTGACTGTGTAGTAGGGGAAAGCCGAGGAAGAATGGCTGCATCCTGAACACTGTGCACACAAGTGTGGGTACCTTTAGTGGGGCAAAGACAAAACCCCAGTCTATGATTTACTACAACACCAAGTATGGCGAGTACATCCCGGACCAGATGGCGAGGGCGTACTCCGTCAAAGGATGTAAGGAAGATGGCCAGTGGCGGTCTTCTATAACATCCTCAGCCTGGGGAAGCAGGGGAAGCAACCACTGCAGCAGCAGCAGACACAGACACGGAGGCAGTGCCAGTCCGAAAGAGCTGCAAATGGAAAAAAAACTTTGGACACTTGAAATGCCACAAGCCCATGTGTGGTAACTGTGCGAGGAGAGCGGAGGTAATCTGTAGAGACTGTGACCAGTGATCGCAACGGCTCTTTTTTGGTATTACAGCAGCTTGTTTCCAGCTTTTTCAATTATTTTTATTATATATTATTACAGTAACACAGTACAGTTATCACAGTACATAAAACATTATCATAGGACCATTTTTATATAAAATTGTTCAAGTTGCACGTCTCTTTAAAAAACCTAAAATCAACCCAGACTCTAGCCTTCACTAAAGAGATAAAGACAGAAAGTGCTTCTTGTCCTGTCCTGTCCTCCACTCTGTTCTTCCCGCTGCAGTAGATGGACAGTTTGGCCTCTACAACAATCAGATTAAGCAACTGCCACTTTGAGGCGTTAGTCTTTTTATTTCTAACTCCTAGAATGAAAGTGGTCTCAGACCATTCCTCACCAAACCATCTAAAAACATTCTTCAGGGCATTAAAAGGGTTACAGAGCCTTTTGCACTCATAAAAACAATGAAACACCATCTCTACTTCCTCACAAAAAGGACATACATTAGCAACAGTGGGGTTGATCATTGAAATAAAAGCATTCAATGCAATGGCTCCGTGCAAAATCCTCCATTGCAGATCACCTGTTCTCTTCTTTAGAGGAGGTTTGTATAAAAGCCTCTACATAGGTTTCACTCCACTGTCCACATTCAGTTTCTGCCTCCACACTGTGTCCACTCTGCCATTCAGCTTATTTCTGTTTAGGGCATTAACAAAACAATCATACACAACTTTTCTTTTCACTGTGAACAAGTCCACATAATTAGAGTCCATCAAATTTAAAAATTGTCCTGAGAAACCGTCCAGATTTGGAACAAAACCCAGCTCTGGAAATGGGTCACTGTCATCAGGTGTGTCTAATCCTTTACAGTACTCCTGTAGCATCTTGACCTCCTCTTCCATTAGTCTCACAGTCCACTTTTTAAAAATGGTACTGGTCTGTCGAGTAGACTGCAACCCAATAGCAGCGGCCACAGGTCGGTGTGTCAGCTAGTCCAGGACCAGCTACATCCACCAGCCTCCTCAGAGTGACCACTCCACTGGTGCACAGCATGTTGGTGAGACCTGGTGTTGTGTTGTCCTCGACGTCCATCCTGGCATCATGAATCAGAGGCTCTTCCAGCAGCCAATGCAGAGAGCTTGCAGCAGAGTCGGCGTCAGAGCACATCTAACCGGGGGGCATTCAGTGAATGCGGGGGGTCACTTTCTGCCACTCAACAACTCAATGTACTATGTAAATACGTGACAATATCAGTTTCCTGTCAACAATCAACACACTAATCCATGTCTTCTACCAAAATATATAACGGGGCATGTTTTCACATAGGCACCGCATAGTCTCTCTCTCTCTCTCTCTCTCTCTCACACACACACAACCCCCCTCTCTCTCTCTCTCTCTCTCTCTCTCTCTCTCTCTCTCTCTCACACACACACACACACACACACACACACACACACACACACACACACACACACAGCCTCTCTCTCTCTTTCACTCACACACTCAGTCATTGCTCATCACTGAAACAACGTAATAGACCACACAGCCAGATACGGCATAATTTCAGACAGGAAAAAAACCCATACAGCTTTAAGTGTTATAAAAAAGTATGCCACAGCGGGCAATTTAAGGTACATTAGGGGCACGACTTACCTTTAGAAGAGCTGGATGCGACTGGTGTCTTTCCACTCGGTGGTGCATCTTCGGGTCAAGTCTTTCTCAAATGCCAGCTAAACCAACTGGGCCTTTCTTTTGTGATGCATTGGACGTCTGTGGTCCGCAAATACATTTCTCAAGATGGAGAATGAATTCTCGCACATTGCCATTGGGGCACCAAATGTCAGGCCAAGTTTAAACGCAGTCAGCACACTTGGCATTGCCATCAGGTACGTGTGGTACTTTGAGAGGATATACTGTACAGTCCAATCCACCCCGGTTCTGGGTTCGGTTTGCTTTTGCGAGCTGAAAAACTGCTTCGCAACTTTGAACTCTGTCTCAATGACATCCACTCATGACAGGTCCATAATGTGCTTCACAGCACTGACATCAAGGAATGCAGTGCTCTCTGGATTAAGTGCAGAAAGAGCACCAGCCAACTGTGAGTTGCGCTCGCTGAATCTATGATCCATTTCTCCAAGTACTGAATCTACAATGCTGTAGTACAGTCTCTAAAGCTCACTTCTGGTGTCATCATCTCTTTGTCCTGTAGTTCCCACAACAAGATACGTGTCAGTTGGACGTCTTGGCGGTGTGTGGGGGCCTTAACAGTGGTTTGCAGGTCACAGACCCCAGCATCTCCGTGTGGAATAGTAGTGTTCAAGCCATGTCAAAACGAATACACATATACATGACTTGGATCGATAAGTAGGGCGATCGGAATGTGTTTCCCGGTTAGCGGACATGGCCGAGGACCCCTCTCCAGATGGGATTCTCAAACCACACCTCCAGCACATCTGGGACCGTCGCCTGAACGCCAGTTAAACTGTCACACCGGCACGATCTCATTGTCGTTTTTCCTCGACAGTTTCTTTAGGTTTATGATGTCTGGCAAGCTGACCAGCAGCCGCCGGCCGACTGCAAACACTCACACAACCTCCCCAAAAACCCCCGAACCCCTATGTACACACCAACACTAGAATAGACTACACAACACTCTATTTACAACATTTACAAGAAAAACAAGTTTGAAACTCACTCGCTCTGTAGGTCACTCACTCAAGCTCACTCACGCTCACACATGTGCAGAGAGAGAGAGAGAGAGAGAGAGAGAGAGAGGTGGAGGGCATGAAAACTTTTGGTCAGTCTTACAAACAGACGTAAAACATTTATTTTGTTGTCTGCCAACAATAAGAAGATATTTCATTTAGAAACTAAAATTAACGATGTATTGAAGAAAGGTCTACAGACAGTACTGCACTGATATGTTTATGCTTTTATTCAAATGTAAAGCAACACAATAATAATATATTTAATATGTACAAATAATTATTGGATCAAAGATTTGTCTTCCAGCTTTGATAATCAGGATAAAAACATTAACTGAGTCTTTGATTTGCAGGTTTTGATGCAGTAATTCTGTACGTCAACTTACTTAGATTTTTACAAAAAGCAGACATTTCAACAATTTTCTCACAAATAAGTTCACTTCTTTAACCGTGAAGTGTTGGCAGCACAAAAATGGCACAAATATTCTCTCATTGTCCATCACTGTGCATTTCAATCCAGAAAAAAAATCTAGATGAAAAATTAATGAACCTCTTTTTATCAAAAAGATTGTTGTTGTTGTTGACGAAGATGTTGATGTTTCTTCATGAAGTACTGATACACTGCTACTGTGTAGTCAGGGCTATCACATGGTTGAAGAAAAAGGACTGTTTCCAGCTCACATGGTGAAAATCAGATGACCACTGAAGGTGGTATGATGATTCAAATTGTCATGCACCCATGACTTACTCCACAGACTGACAGACACAACATCTCCGACCTCTAGAAGCAGCGTGACACCATTAGAAGATTTCACACTTCCAGACACCTGACGCTGATATGCAATACAAATATTTCCTCGATTCTTGACCAACACAGCACCTGAAGGATGTGAAGCATGTCCCGCTCCATATATGTGTAACTCAAAGTGGTAGGCCCCTCTCACTGGTGCAGTGAAACAAACTGTGGGACATTTTAAATAAAGAATCAACTGTTGCAACATCTGTCAACCAGGTTGATGTCAACATAACATAAATGTGTGAATTTGAGTACCTGTGTTTGGGTTGTAGGCGTTTCCAATGTTAGTGATGATGTGTCTGAAGACCAAAGGAGTGTGTGTGTTAAATGGTCCAAGATTCTGTCCCAAGCCTGAACCCAACAGTGAAGCTGAGAAAGCCACCTGTTTGACTGAGTGAGAGACAGAGAGAGAAAGACTTTTAACCGCCTTTATTAAAACATGTCTGTGTATTTATCGCAGCACTATACAAGACACTGTACCCACCTTCCCACAGACAGCAGAGAGCAGAGACAGTAAAGACACAGACACATGATGTACACACTCAGGCACGTTACAGAACACACAGCCCTCCCCCACATTATGATCCACTTTAGACCAAAACACATTTGTTGCCAGGTTCCCATGTAACACCCTCCACTGCAGATCCCCTGACCTCTTAGGCAGAGGGAGCTTATACAGCACCCTCCACCTAAACACTGCCATCGTCTGTCCGTCAAGGTAGTGCTGCCACTGATGCGCTCTGATCTCTTTCGATACTGCAAAGTTCCCAACCTAGGCTAACATTGCATAGAAAACGTTCCCCTTCACACCGTAACAACACCCCAGCTCGGAGAAGCAAAAGACAACATCGGGAAAAGTGGACACTTCTCCCTCCTTGCCTGAGTCCAGTGCTGATGGAGACAGCGAGCCCAGCACCTGCCCTCTCAGCCTCTCCTCTCATGTACCAGCAGATACAGCACCACAGCTCTGAGCCAGTGATGAATGGACGAGTCCTCTGTACCCTCTCCAACAGGCAGGCAGGTGGATTAAGAACCGCCAGCTTGTGCCACAGTGAAGCAGCCATCAAATATATTATTATAAGTGTTGAAGGTTCCCTCCAAGTTCCTACTAACCCAGCCCTTGGGTACACCTCCTAAAACCTTCAACCACTCCCTGTTCCACCCCATACGTCCAGGTAGCTGTGGGACATCTGATTGCCTCCACCCCCCACATAACAGCGCTCTTCCCCCAGTTCACTTTTGCAAACCTGAAGTGCACGCATTACTGCCTTAATCCTTCAGTCGGGATCACTTCGAGTTGTTGTTCTTATAGCACATACCTATAACTGCGGTGGCGAGTGATTATGTGATTATCGTGGGAACTCCTCGGTCTTGCGACGCCAGTTGTCGTCAGTACTGCGCCGTGGCGGATTGAACCGCAACCGGTGGGGGTTGCTGGACAGCGGAGAAAAACCGAATCGGAGATGTAACGCAGCAGACATGTATCTGGTGGAATCTTGCGGTAAGGGCTGCCCTGCGATGGCTGAGTGGTAGCTCCCCTACAAGAAGGCACTCAATCACCACCTCATACCAATCTGGGCCCAGAATGACCAGAAGCTTTTATAGAAGTCAGTCGGCAGACCATCCACACCTGCGGAATGCCTGGGTTGAGGAGAGTTGCAGTAAACCCTCCAATAATTCCTCAACACAAGCTGGATCAGTTCTCTGCTGCATTCAGTGTCCTATACAAGTAATGACTTTTATAAGACACTGACATGTCACCTACATGTTAGGCAGACTCAAGCAGTGCTTGTGTCCATCATCCCCCTGTCATTTTTCATGCCCAAAGAAAAATGAGGTAGGTGCATCCATTTCATTTAAAATTAAAGAACAAGCCCTTACAAGAGCCCCTACTGCTCTGTCCTGGAGAACAGAGCCCAAATTCTCCTTCGTTCAGCCAGGTTTTATCTCTGCTCTGCCGTGTTTTGCTCCATAATCCTCTCCTCAGCCTCCTTTATGCTGCTCTCCATCCTTCCATCCAGCCAGCAGTTTCCTCTTCACTACCACGACAGCAAGCAGCACGTCCTACACCAAGGCTTCGGCATCTGGCACACACTTGAAGTCGCTTCATAGCGTAAACTGACCTCCACTCTCCGCCTGAAGTGGCCATTGCCACCACCATGTCGAAAAAACAAAAAGATCAAACTCCTAACCATACAACTAGACCCACTAAACCATAAGAAACACTGTCCACTCTCTCAGCTCGAGAGAGAGAGAGAGAGAAATGTCATTGCTCTGAACTCACTGTGGAAACAACAATCTGACCAACATGATCTGGATTTCTTCAACTATTTCTTCTAATATCAACTTTCTACTTTAGTTCTCAATCTTACCTTCTCCATCTCTCTTTAGAGCCTCCACCTGGTTTTCTGTGACATTAGTCCTGGCTTTAATGGAGATCAGCTCTGCTGTTTGTGCTGGAGAAAAGTTACATCATGACATAGCCAGAAGTGTTAAATAACATGTATTGTAATTTGTTTCCTCAAACAGTGTTTCGTTGTTTGTGGATAATGTCATGGATCTGATGGAAAACAAAGTACCTTGAAGTTGTTGCTTTAGCTTCTCCACCTCGGTCTTCTGTTCTTTCAGTTGGGCAGCTTGTGCTTGAGAAATACAGTAAATGCCCGTATGTTAGTTTTTACTGCAAATCAATTCTCAATCAATCAAAGCTTCTGTAAATTGTTGAGTTTTATTTTATCTACTGCGATCATCAGGTCAGGATTTCAATCAACACAGTTAAGTTAACAGTTGTGGCTTTAAGTGTCTTTCCAACTAAAACATCTCAATAACTATTTGATGATATTCATGAAGTTTGGTACAGACATTCATGTTTATCTCAGGATGAATACTAACATCCTCTGTGATCCCTTACCTTTTTATCTAGGCCACCATCAGGTCAACCTCTTAATCAGTCCAATACTTTGGTTTATGACCAAACCTACAGACGCACACATCAGACTATACTGTACTTTGCAATTGTGCTGATTAATATCTGTGAGCACCCTGGTCTTGTTTTGTTTCTGTCCTTTGTGTCTGAAGCTGTAATATTGTAGGACACTGTAACAGTGACCTCAGTTTGTTGCTGTAATTGAAAAATGGAAGAAACAAAAGAGTTTAAAAGGTGTAGAAGACAAGGATTTATAGACTGAGAACATCCTGTTGCTGTTGTTAAACTGACACACTGTGTACATTAAGAACAACGTTATAAAGTCTCCCAGGAGCTTTTCTTTGACTCATCTTTACCTGCAGGTCATACTGCAAAACAGTTCAGTGTTACAACATTATACAAAAACCTGTAACAGAGTAGTGGTTCTTATTGATACTTCCCTCACTGCTCACATACTACTGTACCTTCATTCTCTCTCTGTAAGAGCCTCATCTCCACCCTCTGTTCAGCCAACGAGGCGCTCATCTCTCTCAGCACAGCATGGATGTCTTGTTTACATCCTTGTTGTTGGTCAGCAGCATTTGTTGGTTCTCTTCTCTCAGCTTCAGTTTGATCTCCAAGTGGAATAATGTGGTTGTCAGGCTCTGCTTGAAGCTGAGCCGTGCAGAGAGAGCAGATCAGCAGCAACAGAGGAAAACACATTGTCATCTCCATTCTCAAAGTGACGGTCTGTTCAGTTCTACTGTGTAGTTTCTGTGTTCATCTCAGCCTTAAATAGCGTCTGATGTTTATCAATCATTACCAGAAATATTATATGAGACGTGTGCAGGAGATTTGGTTGATAACATTGATTATGTTGAGCACATTATCAGGAAAACAACACTGAAAACACAGCACTCAAACATAAATGTTTTATTAATAGCCTTATGTTTGAATGTAGCTCCCAGTACTTGAATAATCAGTTCACCAAATTCAAAGATTTTCTTTTCATATCTGGCTCAGTGTTGGGTATGTCACTAACACAGGAAATCTTACTGTGTCACAGTACAAACACATTTTATTTACCCCAAGGTGGATACTCAAAAGTTAAAATCAGTTTACAGTCACATCATGGCTGATAAAGACAGCGAAAGACAGCATCAGATTAATATAATTGTCAATGTCAATGAAGTTTAAGTGTTTAACAACAAGTCATTGAAGGAGTAGCAAACTAAAGATTATCATCCCGACCTGTTCAAACATTAATGACACAGTCAGATGTAGTGACCTCCTTCAGGATGTTAATCAGCTAAGATCAAATGACTCATTACAGATGAGAGTTTTCTCTCTTTACTTACTGAATAAATCCAGCGTGGTTTTAAAGTCTGACTCTTGAAAAGCAACAACACAATGTTAATTTATGTCATTTTTAGCACCGACACAGTTTTTCTTAACTGACATGAACGAGTCTCTCAAAACCAAAGACAAGTGCTGAAACGTGAAGTCATAATATGACAAAGTGTTGAGCTGCTGAACTGAAAATAGATCAGAGTGACTGTTGATTGAGTTTTAATCCCATCAACATCTGTGACAAAAGCTGTTTAAGATTTGAATGTCAATCCAAATACAACTACTGTGTGTACTGAATAATCTGGACACTTCAAGTACAATAATAAAGGCAAAACTGTCAGTTTCAGTCACAATATTTGAAGCTTATATGGCTAAGTTTCAGGAGCAGGACCACACCTCAACAGCGCCAACCACCTGACCCTCTCCTCGTCTTCGCTCTCGTATTTTCAAGATGGCGCCGTGCCAGTGGCAGCCTATTGTAGCAGCTCCCGGTACTTCGTAGTTTTTATTAAGTTTTTATTGTGCTTTTAGCGTATTTTTTTATTTATTATCTGTACCCTGTGCTGTGGATACACACTGTCCACACGTCAAGATGTTTATCCAACGGTTTGGATATCTCTTAGCTAGTTTTTTCGTGCTTTGGTCTCTCCTGGTGACTGGAAGCCGTGCCTGCTCTACAGCCGGCATTGTTTACAGTCGCGACCAGCTGATCGCCCTGAGGCCCCAAACCCTCTTCGCCGGGGAGAGACCTACAGTACCGAAAGAGCTAAGGAGGAGGCGGCGAGGCTGCAGAGCAGGAGTTAAACGGAGAAGGAAGAGGAGGAAGTTTAAACCCTGCATCCCGGCAGTTATTACTGGAAACGTAAGGTCCCTGGCAAATAAGATTGACAAACTGGAAGCGCTCGCCAGGACGCAGCGAGAGTATAGAGAGTCCAGTATCATGTGTTTCACGTAAACGTGGCTACACGACCAGATACCGGACTCAAACGCCACCATCCCCGGCTTCCACACGGTCCGAGCCGACAGAGACACCACCGCGAGCGGCAAGAAGAAAGGAGGAGGGCTCGCCGTGCTTGTCAACAACAGGTGGTGTCATGACATCGAGCTCATCGCGATCGGACTGCGTCCATATTATCTGCCACGGGAGTTTACCAGTGTCATCGCCATAACTGTTTACATTCCGCCATCTGGAAATGCCGATGCCGCGTGTGACGTCATCCACGCTGCGACCGTGGCACTACAGACGAAACACCCCGGAGCCTTCGTCATCATCACAGGTGTCTTCAACCACGTCTCTCTCTCATCCACTCTCCCAACATTTCACCAGTTTGTCAAATGCACAACAAGGGACAATAAAACCATAGATCTGCTGTATGCAAATGTTAAAGATGCATACAGCTCCACTGCCCTCCCTACCCTGGGAAGGTCAGACCACAACCTCGTCCTGCTCTCCCCATCATACAAGCCTGTGGTTCAGCAGCAACCAGTGACAGTAAAAACTGTGAGGAAATGGTCTCCTGAGGCCATGGAGTCACTGCAGGGTGCCCTAGAAGCCACTGACTGGGATGCACTTTACAAACCACATGGCGAGGACATCGATGGCATCACTGATTGCGTCTCTGATTACATTGGGTTCTGCATAGACAACACCATCCCCACTAAAGAGGTCCGCTGTTACCCAAATAACAAACCCTGGGTTACCAGCGACCTGAAGGCCCTGCTCAACGAGAAAAAGAGGGCCTTCAGGTCAGGGGACCATGCAGAACTCAAGCGTGTTCAGAGAGAACTAAAACACAGCATCAGGGAGAGTAAGGAAAACTACAGGAGAAAACTGGAATCCAAACTGGAGAACAATAACACCAGGGATGTACGGAGGGGGATGAGAGAGATCACTGGCTTCCAGAGGAAAGGAGGAGGAACAGCTGAGGGGAACGAACAACGTGCGAACAAGTTTAACCTGTTTTTCAACAGGTTCGACTCCAGCTCCCCCAGCAGCCCCCCCGCTGCTCCCCCGAGCAACCAACTCTGGACACAACCCCCCCACAACTCCACACCAGCCCCACAGCCCCACACCAACCCCTGCAGTAGACACCAGGTTTCACCACCTCCTGCTCCCCCTCCCCCACCCCCCACCTCCCTGCTGGCCCCCACCACAGACTTTCTCACACCCCCCTCCCCCAGGACCCTCGCACTTCCCCCACTGCTGCCTACAAACTTCTGCAGCAGTCACCACTCTGCACTACCTCCCTCCCCCCAGTCTGGACTTAACATCACAGCCAGCCAGATGAGGAGAGAGCTGGAGAGGCTCAATCAGAGAAAAGCTGCTGGACCGGACCGCATCAGCCCTCGCGTGCTGAAGGTCTGTGCCGGCCAGCTCTGCGGAGTTCTCCAGCACCTCTTTAACCTGAGCCTCCACCTTCAGAGAGTGCCAGTGCTCTGGAAAACATCCTGCCTTGTTCCAGTGCCCAAAAAAGGACATCCTGTGGCACTGGATGACTACAGGCCGATTGCACTGACCTCTCACATTATGAAGGTCATGGAGAGGCTGGTTCTTGCACACCTCAGACCCCTAGTGTGCCCATCACAGGACCCCCTACAATTTGCATATCAGCCCTATGTTGGGGTTGATGATGCACTCATTTACCTGCTGCAGGAAGCCTACTCCTCCCTGGATAGACCCAACACTGCTGTCCGCGTCATGTTCTTCGACTTCTCCAGCGCCTTTAACACCATCCAGCCCAAGCTGCTGAAGGCCAAACTGGAGAACATGCAGGTGGATTCTCCTCTTGTCACATGGGTTAATGACTATCTGACGGGCAGGCCACAGTATGTGAGATTACAAAACTGTGTGTCTGACCGTCTGATCAGCAACATCGGCGCCCCCCAGGGAACTGTGCTGTCGCCCTTCCTCTTCACCACCTACACTGCAGATTTTAAGTACCGCACTGAGTCGTGTCATCTGCAGAAATTCTCTGATGACACGGCCATTGTGGGGCGTGTAGAGGATGGGAGGGAGGATGAGTACAGGGACCTGGTCGGCAATTTTGTCAAATGGTGTGAGGAGAACCACCTGCAGCTGAACGTGGCGAAGACGAAAGAGATGGTGGTGGACTTCAGGAGGAACAAGCCCCCGCCTTCTCCAGTCTGCATTGGCGGGACAGACATCAACATTGTGGACTCTTACAAGTACCTGGGTGTGGTGCTGGACGATAAACTGGAGTGGACCGCAAACACGGAGGCAGTCTACAAGAAGGGCCTGAGCCGGCTTTACTTCCTGAGGAGGCTCAGGTCCTTTAATGTCTGCAACCGGATGCTTCAGATGTTTTATCAGTCTGTTGTTGCGAGCACCATCTTCTTCGCTGTGGTGTCCTGGGGTGCGGGCATCAAAGCTAAAGATGCAAACAGACTAAACAAACTCATAAAGAAGGCAGGGTCTGTTGTTGGCTCTAAACTTGTCACCCTGGAGGAGGTGGTGGAGCACAGGATGCTGGCAAAACTGCTGGTAATCATGGACAATGTCTCTCATCCCCTCCACGAAACCCTGGACAAGCTTAAGAGCAGCTTCAGCAATAGACTTATTCAACCTTGCTGCCTTAAAGAACGGCACAGGAAATCATTCCTACCTGGTGCCATCAGACTCTACAACGCTTCACAGCAACGCTCAGGAAAATAATTTAAGTGACTTATTACTTAAATCTTACCACTGTAATTAAAAATGCACCTTTCTCTCTTTATCTTGCACCTTAAACTCCACTTAGTTCCATTCTGCCCAGTATTTAATATTTAATATTTAATATTATTTAAGATTTATCTGGAACTGCTAAGCATTGTATATTGTATATTGTATATAGTGTTTCAAATTGCGATACTATACTCTTATTGTATTTTATATTTTGTATTTCTGATTGTATTGTACCGCTGCTACGATGACCTAATTTCCCCTCGGGGATAAATAAAGTTATCTATCTATCTATCTATCTATCTATCTATTCTGCACTCTCGCACCCAGAAACGAGATCACGCAACATCACCTCGCCCGAGCACATCCAAACTTTTGTACGAGCAACATCAGGCTACTCACCTCATCATGGACTTCGTATCACTATCCCCGTTGGACGATCTTTCAGACGAGATCAGGATCACCATTCATCTGAAGCCGACAACTTTCCCGTCACCTCCGTACCCGAGACCCCGATTCCAGTGGCCCTACAGCCGGCTAGGGCGCGAGCGAGCGAGTCCGTCTCATCCATGGTTCGCATCCCACCTGGTTCATCTCTCCTCAACATCCAAGATTATCTCTCCCGTGTCTCCCAGCCCACCTCCTTCCGCAGCAAAGAGAGGATGAGGAAAATCCGGAACAGAAAGTCCACCGTCGCTGCAGTTCGCCACAGTTCGCCGACTCCTTCACCTCCAAGAAGCGAAGCCTCCCGCCATCTCACCGGTCGCAACGTCTCCACACTCCGGTGAGTTCCCCCGACCGGCTTTCATCTTCTACAGTCACCGATTGGACAGTAGCCACTCCCCAGAAAACTTTAAACGACAAATGAATTCTGTATCACCGAATGGACTATAAAGCCAAACTTTCTCCACACGCATGTGAGCTTCTTCCGTCAACACCAGCTCTCTTCCGGTTGACGTCATCACGCGCACGCAACACACCGCGACGTCGACGCTCCTGTTAAAAGGGACCGTACAATTAAATACTACAGCCCAAAGACAGCAGAAAGCTCATAGACAACAGAAAGTGCAGCAGCAAAAGTGGAGACAGAGATCCTCATCCAGATCAAATGACTCTAGAGTTTCTGCTACCACCTCTCGTCATCACTCCACTCCAAAGGGAGTGCCCAGATGGATTTCAGGACCCTCCAATTCCCATCAGGATTTTCATCATCGACACCAGCAACCTACAACATCTAGGGCAACGTCATGGTGCCCACTGTCATCCAGTTGTAGCATCACAACAGCTAATCTTTGAAAAGAAAAACAAAAAACAAAAAAAACAAACTCATGGCCGTTGATTCCGTCAACACCAGATCGCTTCCGGGGGACATCATCACGCACACCCCTACAGGCAGTGACGTCGACGCTCTTGTTAAAGGGACAGTACAATCAAATAACACAGCCCAAAGAAAACAGAAAGAGCCGCAGCAAAAGCAGAGACAGAGATCCTCTGCCAGATCAAACAACTTGTTTGAGTTTCCGCCACCACTTCTCATCATCACTAAATTCCAGAGGGAGCGCCCAGATCGATTCCAGGACCCTCCGACTTCCATCAGGATCATCATCATCAGCCACAGCAACCTACAACCTCGAGGGCAAACGCCACAGTCTCACCGCCATCCAGTTCCAGCCATCACCACAGCTAACATTTGGGGGGGCTCCTGGCACAGGGATGCCAGTGCCCCCTACTGCCTACTTCCAGCAACCACAACAGCCTGTTCCAGCCTCGGCTCCTGGCACTGGGATGCCAACGCCCTCTGCTTCTTGTGTCCAGCAACCACAGCAGCTCGCTTAAAACGGGGCTCCTGGCACCGAGATGCCAGCGCCCCCTGCTCCCTGTGTCCAGCAACCACAGCAGCTCGCTTCAACCGGGGATCCTGGCACCGAGATGCCAGTGCCCTCCACTTCCTGTTTCCAGCAACCTCAGCAGCTCACTTCAACCGGGGCTCCTGTCTGTATATAAAAATTACTGTCCATTCTTGCACTACATCATGTAAATATGTATATACGTCGATTCGATTATATTTTCTTTCCCTTTTTAATTATAGCGTCTATTCTATTGTCTATTTTGCTATCGCTCTGTTCTCGTAATATTCTGCTGCTGCGACTAACAAATTTCCCTGTCTGCGGGACATTAAAGGATTCTGATTCTGATTCTGATCCTGGCACCGAGATGCCAGAGCCCTCTGCTTTCCGTTTCCAGCAACTCGCTTCAACCGGAGCTCCTGGCACCGAGATGCCAGCACCCCCTGCTTCCCGTTTCCAGCAACCACAGCAGCTCGCTTCAACCGGGGCTCCTGGCACCGAGATGCCAGCGCCCTCTGCTTCTGGTTTCAAACAACCACAGCTGCTCGCTTCAACCAGGGCTCCAGGCACCGAGATGCCTGCGCCCTCTTCCGCCTATTTCCATCAACAACAGCACCTCGCTTCAACCAAGGCTCCTGGCACCGAGATACCAGTGCCCTCTGCTTCCTGTTTCCATCAACAACAGCACCTCGCTTCAACCAAGGCTTCTGGCACTGAGATACCAGTGCCCTCTGCTTCCTGTTTCCATCAACAACAGCACCTCGCTTCAACCAAGGCTCCTGGCACCAAGATGCCAGCGCCCTCTGCCGCCTAATTTCAGCAACCACAGCACCTCGCTTCAACCGGGGCTCCTGGCACCGGGTGCCAGCGCCCTATGCAGGGATGCAGGGAGCTTCCATCTCCCAGCCCCATCAGTCCCAGCAGCTCATGTCGGCTGGGGTCATCGGCACCGGGATGCCAGCACCCGTTCTTCCCCTTCAGCAGGCAACCACTAACTTCACTTTATACACAGCTACCCACACTGAGCCGCACAAAAAATCAAACAAGAGCTTCAGCCTTCTCTCGTCTGTCGTCGGCAGCTCAACCAGCACCCATACCTCCAGAACAGATGTCATCTACCCCTTCTGTCATCTTTCCTGTAATCAACGGCGTAGATAAGAAAGGCAGGCCCGTCATGCGGTGCCGCTTCCTCCACGTTTACTCCTTCTGCGGCAGGGCCCAAGCCCACCCCGAATGCCCGTACAACCTACCTCGCAAAAGCTAGTCCTCATAAAAGACTTGAAGAAGAAGACGCTATCATCTATCTCTTTCGAAATAAAAAATCTTCAGTCGACCATAACCAGACAGATTCAGTTGACCGCACGCTCGCGAAGGAAATTAAGGAAGGTCCAGGAACAGACCAGTGCTTTCAAAGTCCTCCCTATTCACCCCGACGTCTGCCGTTTCTTCAACATCCACTGGCGTGGTACATATTACTTCGCCGTTAGGCTCACCTTTGGTTGCAAAGCAGCCTAAACTCTTCGACACCGCACCTGAAGCCCTCAGCTGGATCCAGTCTAACAATTTACCCCCACCTCATCGCCACCCACTTCCGGCATGGTTACCCTGACTTCAGTTTTCTCCGACCTTGGGGTCCAATCATCGCAGAGAAAACAGAGGGCCCCTCCACATCCTTCGAGTTTCTCGGAAAGTTTTAGACTTCATTCCCAGCCGGAAAGCTCAACCGAACCTTCTTCTGCGCCCCGCGCCGCACCAAACGTCAACTTCTGTCCCTTCTGGGCCACATCAACTTCGCCTTACACATCATCCCCCAAGGGCGAGCCTTTATCTCCAACCTGCCATCCATCACTTCTTCCGTCCCATCACTCTTGACCTCCATCTCCATGGATAGCTCGAGCCTTGCCGAAAACCGTCCGTGACTCAAGCTTCTCACCAATTGGAACGGAATCATTTTCTTTTACGACGACCAACCGACTCACCCGCACGACATCCATCTGTACATCGATGCTGCTCCTTAGGCTGGTTTTGGGGGGTTTCTACAATGGAAGATAGTTTGCGGCAGAATTGCCCTCAAAGCTCGCCAATGAATGCCAGAAGTTCAGAAGCTTGGCACCTCACGCAGATACCTTCCCATTCAACTTGTAAATCCAGCATATACCCCTGACAAGCGACTCCCAGAGCTCCATCATCAACAGCCTATCACCCTCGACCCTCTCTTACTCCTGGACAGCTTGGAAAGCTTCCATTACTTTCACGACCAAAACAACACAACCTTTCCGTCATTCAATCTCATCACCGCTACTTCTTTCAGTACTCACGCCCATTCCACCATGAAAATTAATCACATCATCAAACTTACCTTAGGGGTATCAGCTTCTTTTCTAAGACAATAACCGGCAGTTTGTTAACGGTTCGTCAAGCCCTCACCATCTTCCTCTCTCTGCCGACTTGCAGTTAATCTGCCTCCACACTATCCGTGCCGGGTATGGCACTCCTCGAGTCGCCCGAACCCTGGAAGCCATGTTCTTGCTTGCTTTTCGCTTTCCTCAGGTGCTCCGAATTCACCACCTCAACCATTCACATCGACCAAAGCCGCCATGCATGCATTTCAGACTCGTCTCGCTTTTCAGACCATTGGTTTCTATTTAAAGCCAACTAAAACCAATCGATCTGGTCCGCCTACACCCATCTTCTACTCCAAGGTCCAATCACCACCGAATCCTTCCAAACCATTGCTAACTTTTTGCAATTCTGCTAATGTCAGAGCATAACTATGACAGATTGTCTCTTCGTCTCCGAATCCGGACAATGGCTACTCGTTCTCGTTCCACCATCACTTTCGCCACATGCTCTCGTTGTCTGGTAATTTACGCTTTAACTACTCCGGACACTCCTTCAGGATCGGAGCTGCCACTTCAGCCTCCCGTAAAGGCATCCCAGAACACTTCATGCGGCCCATGGACAGCTGGTCCTCCCAAACGTTTCACCACTACATCCGTTCAGATCTCAAAGATCTCAGATCTGCACAATCTCATCTTAAATGATTGGAGGTTTTTGGGGGTCCGTCGCTGCACAAGTGCGGCGGCGGATTCTCTACAGAACTTCCTCACAACGCACTCGAAGAGCTCGAAGAACTAAGATTTTCAACATTTTGTTTTCTCTTTCTTTCATAAAAAATCGTTTAAACGTATCTTGTTGAAGGTGTGGTCCTTGCTAGTGAATTGAAGCTTATATGGCGAAGTTTCAGGAGCAGGACCACACCTCAACAGCGCCAACTTCTGATATTCCTATAAATAACCACCTGACCCTCTCCTCGTCTTCACTCTCGTATTCTGCGCCCCTCCCCCCCACCCAATTTCTCTCTCCCTGTTTCTTCTTTTCTTTCCTCTCCTTCGTAGGACCACGAGGGGGTCCGCCGCCGCACTCGGGCAGCAGCGGACCCCCTCGTGGTCCCCCCTTCTCTACAGAACTTCCCTACAACGCACTTGAAGAGCTCAAAGAACTAAGATTTTCAACGTTTTGTTTTCTCTTTCTTTCATAATAAATCGTTTAAACGTATCTTGTTGAAGGTGTGGTCCTTGCTAGTGAAATTCCTCATTAAAGTACAATTTATGTTTGAGTTGTGGGTTTAACAGTTGTCCATTCATAAATTACTTTTGGTGAATCTTAAATTCTGTAGGTCCAAACTGATAAGACACATTTATTTGGTCTTCTGCTCACAATAAGAGGATATTTCATCTGAAAGAAATGTATCGTGTTGAAGAAAAGACACACACAGTAATGCAATGATATCTTTATGTTTTTATTCAAATGCACAAGAACACAATATTAAAAAGGTTTAATATGTACATATGTTTGTTGATGCAAACCTTTGTCATCCAGCCTTTATAATCATAACAAAATAGAGTAATTCTGTACGTCATCATATTTAGATACTTAAAGGAGTCATCACCCGGAAATCGCAATTTCTCTTGTTAAATCATGCATATTGGTGTTGGACCTCTGTTGAAACTTGCCTGAAAAGCTGGAGTTTGAAAGTGGCTAATTTTTTTCGCTTTGGCTCTTTTTCCGAACAGGAATAGCGCACAATTGTGTGCATTCCTAAAGCACAAGATTTTGACTCTGCTCCTGTGGTGACGTTAACACAAGAGGCTACTTGCATAAGCTGGCATGAGCATCGGCTCACAGCCGTCCTCAGCCAGACTTTCTGAGTGAGCACGCCGAATCTGCCTACTTCTCTGTCATTTTCACGCCATACATCGTGACCGCCAGCATTAAAACTCAGATCTTACATGTAAAACACGAGTGTGAAAAGTAAGAAGAAAAAAAAAGAAGAATTTACCATTCAGAGACATCCTGCTGTAAACGTGTCTCTTCCACCGTCTCTGCCTCTTCACTCTCCCGTTCGGGTTCCGACTTCGGCTCGTATGATGCCTGAATTCCGTAAGGTTCGTCATTTAGTGTGTGCGCCATGACAGGGGGCTGTTTATGTTTTGGAGTCTGTGTGCATGCAGGCTAGCCCCCGATTCCGGCTCTGTCCTTCCTGCGGCCAATCAACTCGTGCCTCATTACATATTAATGCAATGCACATCCGGACCGGTCAAAACCTCGCGCATAATCACGCTTGAGAAAGTCGCAGTATGAAAAAGTGTCAGAACAAGCTCTATGTTTGATTTTTTAAAATTTTTTTTTTTTTCTAATATGTTTTAAGAATTGATCCAAAGCGATCCAAGAGGGACTGGATATGTAAAAAAACAGGTGATGACTCCTTTAAGAAAAAGCAAACATTTCCATATTTTTATCACAAATGAGTTCACTTCTCTAATCTAGTGTTTGAAATAATGTCACAAGTTCTCTAGCTGTCCATCACTGTGACTTGATGTAAATCAGAAAGAAAATGCGAATGATAAATTCATAAACTTTTTCTGATCAAAAAGATTGTTGATGTAAATCAGCTGTCATATAAAAGAGAAAGAAATGACACATCCATCAAGAAGTAGTGATACACACTACAGTGTGGGCAGGTTTTCATACAATTAAAGAAAAAGGAGTTTCCTGCTCACATGGTGAAAATCAGATGACCACTGATGGTGGTATGATGATTTTCATTGTCAAATATCCTTGAGTTATGCCACTGACGCATATACACAACATCTCCGACCTCTAGAAGCAGCGTGACACCATTAGCAGAGCTCCCATAATGAGATGGCTGATGTTCATACGCAATAAAAATATGTTCTCCATTCTTGACCAACACAGCACCTGAACCATGTGAAGCATGTCCATGTCCAAATATGTAGTACTCAAAGTGGTAGGCTCCTCTCACTGGTGCAATGAAAAAACCTGTGGGACATTTTAAATAAAGAATCAACTGCTGCAACATCTGTCATCCAGGTTGATGTCGACATAGTCAGAATTTCAAATTAATTATTCAATTTTGTGACTTTGAGTACCTGTGTTTGGGTTGTAGGCGTTTCCAATGTTTGTCACGACGTGTCTGAAGACCAGAAGAGTGTGTGTGTTAAATGGTCCAAGAGTTCCAGAGCCTGAAGCCAACAGTGAAGCTGAGAAAGCCACCTGTTTGACTGAGAGAGAAACAAACTTGTTTTAAAGTGACTGATGTTACAGCAACGATGAGCATGTTTCAAAATGAAGTTATCTAAAGGCACATATTATTCTCAGTGTTGTTGTGCTATTCACATCACACACGGTTTTGCATTAGACAAATATTATGAGAACTAAACTGTTTTAATATTGAATTGCTGGTTTAGCTCGCAGTCTTACCTTCTCCATCTCTCTTTAGAGCCTCCACCTGGTTTTCTGTGACATTAGTCCTGGCTTTAATGGAGATCAGCTCTGCTGTTTGTGCTGAAATTAATCAAAAGTGTCTCAAATGGAAACAATCTTGACGGTGAAAGATATTTAATTATCACTGTTTTCATTACAGTGCGCTTGTCTCTGATTTGTTGGGGAGCTACTGCCAACATGGAACATTGTTGTTGGTGAGCAGGGAAATACTTTGTCTGCAACAGTGTTCAGGTGGGTGGTGCATGTCAAGTAGAATCCACATCAATGATATGACATAACGTTTCCCAGCAGAGCACAACATCATGAATGTTATTCACTTTACCTCTTAGTCCTTTTAAGATTGTGGCTGATATGTTTGAATGTAGTTTTAAATACTTGAGCCATTCTTTTTGCAAAAATGTGCATTATCGAAGGTCAAAATCATGTATAAAATCACCTCATGGCTGATAACACTGACAGGTAAGAACGACAGCATCAGATCAATACAAATATCATCCTCACTGAAGTTTCAGAGTGTAAACATTGAACGACCTGACATGAAAAACAAGTCATTAAAGTGTCATGACTGTAGATCTGTCTGTCGTGTTCTTGTCTGGTTTTGTCTTGTGTTTTCTTGTATTTGATTTCCATGTCTCTGTATCTTGTCTTGTGTCTTGTTTTTCCCATGCCCTCATGTGTCCTTTAAGTTCTCCTGTGTTTTTCCTATGTTCCCTCTGGCTCCCTCTGTCCATTGCCCTGGTCCCTTCATGTTCTCATGTGCTCCTCCCCTTCGTTATCTCACCTGTTGGTCCACCTCACCTGTTCCTTGTCTTGTCATCAGTGTTTGTGTACTTAGTCTGTGTGTTTCCCTTCACTCCCTGTCTGGTCATTGTTCTTGTCAGCGTCTGTCTCGTCCATGTTCCTGCTCCTGCCTGTCCCTTGTTCCCCCGTCTCTGGTATGTGTTTTCGGATTTTGGATTTTGCCATTTGTATTCTTGATTTGAACTTTGCCTTGATTTGTACTTTGTCTTGCTGATTTTGTTGCTACTTTGCCTTGCTTTCTTTTGTTACTTTGACTTTTGACTCCCTTGGTTTTTGTGAAATTCAGCTTTTGTTAATAAAGCTCGCCTTTTGTTCCCCATATCCTTGCCTCTCGTTTGTAACTGCATTTGGGTCCACCTTCCCCTTTCCATAGTCCCCCCCTTTAACCCCCCGCCTGACAGAATGACCAGACCACGTAAAATGGACCCAGCAGATTTCAGCAAACAGATCATGGTCATTGAGGAGAAACTATGGGGAAATCTTGACACTAAAACAAATGTAAAAGAAATGCTACAGGTTTTAGCTGAGTTCAACAGGGACATATTTGACAGGCCTTGGTTGTGGGCGGTTCCATACGCTGTGGAGCTAATAACTGAAGTGGCTGACCTCAGAAGAACTCTGGTTGCCCAACTAAACAGCCGCAACTCCCAGTTAGCTCCCAGCTTTCCAGCCCAAACTGGCGCCTCAGTCTCAGCCCCAGCCTATGCCTCAGCTCCATCCCCAGCCCATGCCTTGGCCTCAGCCCATGCCTCAGCCCATGCTTCAACTTCAGTCTCAGCTGAAGTGTCTCCTTTTTGTGGAACCCGGCTGGCCTACAAGGCCCCACCGAGAAAGCGACGAGCCGTCCACGTCCTGGCTCCCTGAAGTCAGGCTCTGGGGTCCCAGCCCAAAATCATGCCTCGGCTCCGGCCACGGACCACGCCTCGGCTCCGGCCACAGACCACGCCTCAGCTCCGGCCACAGACCACGCCTCAGCCACAGCACAGCTACCAGCCCATGCCTCAGCTCGATACCCAGCTCCTATGTTGGCTGCCCAGCCGATGCCAGTTGGGTCATCCCCTTTGACGGCATGGCTGACAATGGTTCCAGCTGGCCCTCAGTCGGCGGCCCGGTCGACACCTGCCAGTGGCCTTCAGTCGGCGGCCCGGTCGACACCTGCGAGTGGCCTTCAGTCGGCGGCCCGGTCGACACCTGCCAGTGGCCTTCAGTCGGCGGCCCGGTCGACACCTGCCAGTGGCCTTCAGTCGGCGGCCCGGTCGACACCTGCCAGTGGCCTTCAGTCGGCGGCCCGGTCGACACCTGCCAGTGGCCTTCAGTCGGCGGCCCGGTCGACACCTGCCAGTGGCCTTCAGTCGGCGGCCCGGTCGACACCTGCCAGTGGCCTTCAGTCGGCGGCCCGGTCGACACCTGCCAGTGGCCTTCAGTCGGCGGCCCGGTCGACGGCGCCTGTTCCCGCCAGTGGCCTTCAGTCGGCGGCCCCGTCGACGGCGCCTGTTCCCGCCAGTGGCCTTCAGTCGGCGGCCCCGATGGCGCCTGTTCCCGCCAGTGGCCTTCAGTCGGCGGCCCGGTCGACACCTGCCAGTGGCCTTCAGTCGGCGGCCCGGTCGACACCTGCCAGTGGCCTTCAGTCGGCGGCCCGGTCGACACCTGCCAGTGGCCTTCAGTCGGCGGCCCGGTCGACGCCTGCCAGTGGCCTTCAGTCGGCGGGCCCGGTCGACGCCTGCCAGTGGCCTTCAGTCGGCGGCCCGGTCGACGCCTGCCAGTGGCCTTCAGTCGGCGGCCCGGTCGACGCCTGCCAGTGGTCTTCAGACGGCGGCCCGGTCGACGCCTGCCAGTGGCCTTCAGTCGGCGGCCCGGTCGACACCTGCCAGTGGCCTCCAGTCGGCGGACCTGATGGCGCCTGTTCCTGCCTGTGGCCTTCAGTCGGCGGACCTGATGGCGCCTGTTCCTGCCTGTGGCCTTCAGTCGGCGGACCTGATGGCGCCTGTTCCTGCCTGTGGCCTTCAGTCGGCGGACCTGATGGCGCCTGTTCCTGCCTGTGGCCTTCAGTCGGCGGACCTGATGGCGCCTGTCCCTGCTCCTCAGTCGGAGGCCCGGCCGAGGCCCGTCCCGGCACCTCGGTCGGAGGCCCGGCCGAGGCCCATCCCTGCACCTCGGTCGGAGGCCCGGCCGAGGCCCATCCCTGCACCTCGGTTGGAGGCCTGGCCGAGGCCCATGCCAAGTCCTGTCCCTGCTCCTCGGTCGGAGGACCGGCCGAGGCCCATGCCAAGTCCCATCCCTGCTCCTCGGTCGGAGGACCGGCCGAGGCCCGTCCCTGCTCCTCGGTCGGAGGACCGTCCGAGGCCCATGTCAAGTCCTGTCCCAGCACCTCGGTCGGAGGACCGGCCGAGGCCCCGTCCCTGCTCCTCGGTCGGAGGACCGGCCGAGGCCCATGTCAAGTCCTGTCCCTGCTCCTCGGTCGGAGGACCGGCCGAGGCCCATGTCAAGTCCTGTCCCTGCTCCTCGGTCGGAGGACCGGCCGAGGCCCATGTCAAGCCCTGTCCCTGCTCCTCGGTCGGAGGACCGGCCGAGGCCCATGCCAAGCCCTGTCCCTGCTCCTCGGTCGGAGGACCGGCCGAGGCCCATGCCAAGTCCCGTCCCTGCTCCTCGGTCGGAGGACCGGCCGAGGCCCATGCCAAGTCCCGTCCCAGCGCCTCGGTCGGAGGTCCGGCCGAGGCCCGTTCCTGCACCTCGGTCGGAGGCCCGGCCGAGGCCCGTTCCTGCACCTCGGTCGGAGGCCCGGCCGAGGCCCGTTCCTGCACCTCGGTCGGAGGCCCGGCCGAGTCCCATGCCAAGGCCAGACCCTGCACCTCGGTCGGAGGCCTGGCCGAGTCCCATGCCAAGGCCAGACCCTGCACCTCGGTCGGAGGCCCGGCCGAGTCCCATGCCAAGGCCAGACCCTGCACCTCGGTCGGAGGCCCGGCCGAGTCCCATGCCAAGGCCAGACCCTGCACCTCGGTCGGAGGCCTGGCCGAGTCCCATGCCGAGTCCCGTTCCTGCACCTCGGTCTGAGGCCCGGCCGAGTCCCGTTCCTGCACCTCGGTCTGAGGCCCGGCCGAGTCCCGTTCCTGCACCTCGGTCGGAGGCCCGGCCGAGTCCCACGCCAAGTCCAGCGCCTGCACCTCGGTCGGAGGCCCGGCCAAGTCCAGCGCCTGCACCTCGGTCGGAGGCCCGGCCGAGTCCCACGCCAAGTCCAGCGCCTGCACCTCGGTCGGAGGCCCGGCCGAGTCCCGTTCCTGCACCTCGGTCGGAGGCCCGGCCGAGTCCCACGCCAAGTCCAGCGCCTGCACCTCGGTCGGAGGCCCGGCCGAGTCCCACGCCAAGTCCAGCGCCTGCTCCTCGGTCGGAGGCCCGGCCGAGTCCCACGCCAAGTCCAGTGCCAGCTCCTTGGTCGGAGGCCAGTCCGAGGTCGTCTGCCGCCAGCGACCCTTTATTGGCTCACAGGCCACCAGCTCCCTGCGAACCTCTGTTGGTGGTCCGGCCAAGGCCCAGGAGGGTTTCCCAGTCAGCGATCCGGCCTCAAGAGGGCTTCAGCCTTCGCCTCCGCCGCCGGCCTCCAGTGGGTCCCAGCCCACGTCTTCGCCGCCGGCCTCCAGTGGGTCCCAGCCCACGTCTTCGCCGCCGGCCTCCAGTGGGTCCCAGCCCACGTCTTCGCCGCCGGCCTCCAGTGGGTGCCAGCCCACACCTTCGCCTTCGCCGCCGGCCTCCAGAACGCCTTCGTCTTCGTCGCCGGCTTCCAGAGCGCCTTCGCCTTCGTCGCCGGCCTCCAGAGCGCCTACGCCTTCGACTTCGTCGCCGGCCTCCAGAGCGCCTTCGCCTTCGACTTCGTCGCCGGCCTCCAGAACGCCTACGCCTTCGTCGCCGGCCTCTAGGGGGTCCCAGTCCACGTCCCCGGCCACGTCCCCGGCCTCTAGGGGGTCCCAGTCCACGTCCCCGGCCACGTCCCCGGCCTCTAGGGGGTCCCAGTCCACGTCCCCGGCCTCTAGGGGGTCCCAGTCCACGTCCCCGGCCTCTAGAGGGTCCCAGTCCACGCCCCCGGCCTCCAGTGGGCTCCAGTCCTCGCCTCCACCCTCCTGTTTGTTTGGACCTTGGCCCTCCTCCTGACCCCCCTCCACCCTCCCAGCCTCACTTGGACTCATGTTTTGAGGGACATCTTGGAGCTGTCCCTTGAGGGGGGGGTACTGTCATGACTGTAGATCTGTCTGTCGTGTTCTTGTCTGGTTTTGTCTTGTGTTTTCTTGTATTTGATTTCCATGTCTCTGTATCTTGTCTTGTGTCTTGTTTTTCCCATGCCCTCATGTGTCCTTTAAGTTCTCCTGTGTTTTTCCTATGTTCCCTCTGGCTCCCTCTGTCCATTGCCCTGGTCCCTTCATGTTCTCATGTGCTCCTCCCCTTCGTTATCTCACCTGTTGGTCCACCTCACCTGTTCCTTGTCTTGTCATCAGTGTTTGTGTACTTAGTCTGTGTGTTTCCCTTCACTCCCTGTCTGGTCATTGTTCTTGTCAGCGTCTGTCTCGTCCATGTTCCTGCTCCTGCCTGTCCCTTGTTCCCCCGTCTCTGGTATGTGTTTTCGGATTTTGGATTTTGCCATTTGTATTCTTGATTTGAACTTTGCCTTGATTTGTACTTTGTCTTGCTGATTTTGTTGCTACTTTGCCTTGCTTTCTTTTGTTACTTTGACTTTTGACTCCCTTGGTTTTTGTGAAATTCAGCTTTTGTTAATAAAGCTCGCCTTTTGTTCCCCATATCCTTGCCTCTCGTTTGTAACTGCATTTGGGTCCACCTTCCCCTTTCCATAGTCCCCCCCTTTAACCCCCCGCCTGACATAAAGGAGTAACAAGAAATAATGATCAGCCCAACCTGTTCAAACATTAACGACACAGTCAGATGTAGTGACCTCCCCCAGGTTGTTAATTAGCTGTGATGACATCAGAATCAGTGGTTAGATGATAGAAAAAATCCAGCACGATCATAAAGTCTGACTTTGGAAGAACAAGTGCTGGTGATGATCACTCATTAACAGGGCACATTGTCCTGCTCGGAGAGCCACTGCCAATGTGGAATATTGTTGTACTTGAACCATTCTCAAAGTGGCGGTAGAAACATTTCTGGAATTAAATATTTAGTTGCTGGTTTAGTTCTCAGTCTTACCTTCTCCATCTCTCTTTAGAGCCTCCACCTGGTTTTCTGTGACATCAGTCCTGGCTTTAATGGAGATCAGCTCTGCTGTTTGTGCTGGAGAAAAGTCACAACATGACATATTTGTCTGTAACCTGTGTACACATACACCTATGTTTGATAGATACATGTATTTCATCATGGCTGTCTTCATCAAGGTTGGCTTTGGTCACTGAACATTTAGATATTGTGTTAAAAAGCACTTAAACTGATCAGGAGAATTCAGGCATCAGCAACAGAATGAATTGTAATGTGTTTACTCAGTGTTTCAGTGTCCTGATTTCAGAGGTAACTAGTTACATTTACTCTGTTACATGTACCTGAGTAACTTTTAGGGGTAATTTGTATTTTCTGAACAGGTTTTAATGTAGTTAGTTTTAATGTTCCTTGAGTAGATTTTCTGAGAAACATCTGTTCTTTTACTCTGTTACATTTGGAAACAAAGGCACTACTTTTGTTATGTTATGCACTCATGCACATTCTGTTAAGAGGCAGCTGGGCCCAGGTCTGCTGGAGCTCTGTTATCAGTCCTACCACAGATGATTTGTTATTGTGTCTAAAATAAATACAGGTGTGTGTTCACTTCTTCACCTGATGAAGAACATCTGTGGTTGGAAACATTTCAGCCTGACCCACTTCAAATAAGACAGAAATGTGCCAGTGTTTTTCTTCTATTTTATTTATTCAATCAATAACTACTCAATTAACTTTTTCAAGCAGTACTTTTGTACTCAAGTAGTTATTTTGATGACTACTTTCATTTATACCTGAGTAACTGTTCATGAGAAGTAACATTACTTTTACTTGAGTACAGTTTTTGGCTACTCAAGCCACCTCTGCATGATTTTCTTTCTCATTTGATTTATTTTCATGATGAAAGTAAATCACTTTCATCATCACTTGTTCTCCACACAGAACCTTGAAGTTGTTGATTTAACTTGTCAACCTCAGTCTTCTTTTCTTTCAGTCTTCTTTTTAGTTTGAGATTAAAACAATAAAATATCAGTCATTCACAACATCAATGTGAAAGCTTCGATTGTTGTTGTTTTTAATTTGTAGATTTGATGTAGTATTATCTGTCATTGCTCTCTACACATCATGATGGCTACAGTGTTCTCCACACAGTACCTTGAAGCTCTTGCTTTAGTTTGTCCACCTCAGTCTTCTGCTTCTCCGACTCAGTCTTCTGTAACTCCAGTTCAGTCTTCTGCTTCTCCGACTCAGTCTTCTGTAACTCCAGTTCAGTCTTCTGCTTCTCCAGCTCAGTCTTCTGTAACTCCAGTTCGTTCAGTTTCGCTGCTTGAGCTTGAATAATGAAATAAATGCCTGAATGTTAGTTTTTACTGCAACATCAATTTCCTTAAAAAACTTCTGTAAATTCTGAGTTACTGCTGTAGCCACATTAGCTGCATGACTCTATGAGATGTCACTGTCAGTCATTCAGTCAGTCCACCACTTTGACACTGAAATGTATATTTATATTTTATCTACTGTGATCATGAGGTCAGGATTTCAATTAACACAGTTAGGTTAACATTTATCAACAACTAAATTGTCTCAATAACTATTTGATTATAGTCATGAAGTTTAGTACAGCATTCATGTTCTCCTCAAGATTAATAGTAACATCCTCTGTGATCCCTCACCTTTTTATCTAGGCCACCCTCAGGTCAGCACCTTAATCAGTCCAATACTTTGGGTGATGACCAAACCTACAGACACACACATCAGACTATACTCTACTTTGTAATTGTGCTGATTAATATCTGTGAGCATGCTGGTCTTGTTTTGTTTCTGTCCTTTTGTGTATGAAGCTGTAATATTGTAGGACACTGTAACAGTGACCTCAGTTTGTGTGTACAAACAGAGTTCACTGTGTACATTAAGAAGAACGTTATAAAGTATCCCCGAAACTTTTCTTTGACTCATCTTTACCTGCTGCAGGTCATACTGCAAAACAGTTCAGTGTTACACCATTATACAAAAACTTCCTCTAACTGATTGATATAACTTCCCTCACTACCTTACATACTACTGTACCTTCATTCTCTCTCTGTAAGTGCCTTATCTCCACCCTCTGTTCAGCCAACGAGGCGCTCATCTCTCTCAGCACAGCATGGATGTCTTGTTTACATCCTTGTTGTTGGTCAGTAGCATTTGTTGGTTCTCTTCTCTCAGCTTCAGTTTGATCTCCAAGTGGAATAATGTGGTTGTCAGACTCTGGTTGAAGCTGAGCCGTGCAGAGAGAGCAGATCAGCAGCAACAGAGGAAAACACATTGTCATCTCCATTCTCAAAGTGATGGGCTGTTCAGTTCTACTGTGTACTTTCTGTGTTCACCTCAGCCTTAAATAGTGTTTCATGCTGATCAATCATTACCAGAAATTACCAGATCAGCCCGACCTGTTCAAACATTAACGACACAGTCAGATGTAGTGATCTCCCTCAGGTTGTTAATTAGCTGAGATGACATCAGAATCAATGGTTAGATGATAAAAAAAATCCAGCACAATCATAAAGTCTGACTTTGGAAGAACAAGAGCTGGTGATGATGGTGATGATCACTCATTAACAAGGCACATTGTCCTGCTCAGGGAGCCACTGTCAATGTGGAACATTGTTGTACTTCTCAAAGTGGCGGTAGAAACATTTCTGGAATGAAATATTGAATTGCTGGTTTAGTTCTCAGTCTTACCTTCTCCATCTCTCTTTAGAGCCTCCACCTGGTTTTCTGTGACATTACTCCTGGCTTTAATGGGGATCAGCTCTGCTGTTTGTGCTGGAGAAATGTCACAGCATGACATATTTGTCTGTAACCTGTGTACACATACACTTATGTTTGATAGATACATGTATTTCACCATGGCTGTCTTCATCAAGCTTGGCTTTGGTCACTGAACATTTAGATATTGTGTTAAAAAGCACTTAAACTGGTCAGGAGAATTCAGGCATCAGCAACAGAATGAATTGTAATGTGTTTACTCAGTGTTTCAGTGTCCTGATTTCAGAGGTAACTAGTTACATTTACTCTGTTACATGTACCTGAGTAACTTTTAGGGGTAATTTGTATTTTCTGAACAGGTTTTAATGTAGTTAGTTTTAATGTTCCTTGAGTAGATTTTCTGAGAAACATCTGTTCTTTTACTCTGTTACATTTGGAAACAAAGGCACTACTTTTGTTATGTTATGCACTCATGCACATTCTGTTAAGAGGCAGCTGGGCCCAGGTCTGCTGGAGCTCTGTTATCAGTCCTACCACAGATGATTTGTTATTGTGTCTAAAATAAATACAGGTGTGTGTTCACTTCTTCACCTGATGAAGAACATCTGTGGTTGGAAACATTTCAGCCTGACCCACTTCAAATAAGACAGAAATGTGCCAGTGTTTTTCTTCTATTTTATTTATTCAATCAGTAACTACTCAATTAACTTTTTCAAGCAGTACTTTTGTACTCAAGTAGTTATTTTGATGACTACTTTCATTTATACCTGAGTAACTGTTCATGAGAAGTAACATTACTTTTACTTGAGTACAGTTTTTGGCTACTCAAGCCACCTCTGCATGATTTTCTTTCTCATTTGATTTATTTTCATGATGAAAGTAAATCACTTTCATCATCACTTGTTCTCCACACAGAACCTTGAAGTTGTTGATTTAACTTGTCAACCTCAGTCTTCTTTTCTTTCAGTCTTCTTTTTAGTTTGAGATTAAAACAATAAAATATCAGTCATTCACAACATAAATGTAAAAGCTTCGATTGTTGTTGTTTTTTAATTTGTAGATTTGATGTAGTATTATCTGTCATTGCTCTCTACACATCATGATGGCTACAGTGTTCTCCACACAGTACCTTGAAGCTCTTGCTTTAGTTTGTCCACCTCAGTCTTCTGCTTCTCCAGCTCTGTCTTCTGTAACTCCAGTTCTTTCAGTTTCACTGCTTAAGCTTGAATAATGAAATAAATGTCTGAATGTTAGTTTTTACCGCAACATCAATTTCCTTAGAAAGCTTCTGTAAATTCTGAGTTACTGTTGTAGCCACATTAGCTGAATGACTCTATGAGATGTCACTGTCAGTCATTTAGTCAGTCCACAACTTTGACAGAGGCTGAAATATCTTGATGACTATTGGATAGATGAAATTTCTATTTCTATTTTATCTACTGCAATCATCAGATCAGGATTTCAATTGCCACAATTAAGTTTACATTGTTGTGATTTTCCAACTTAAACGTCTAAATACATGTTTGATGATAGTCATGAAGTTTGGTACAGCATTCATGTTCTCCTCAAGATGAATAGTAACATCCTCTGTGATCCCTCACCTTTTTATCTAGGCCACCATCACGTCAGCATCTTAATCAGTCCAATACTTTGGGTGATGACCAAACCTACAGACGCACACATCAGACTATACTGTACTTTGTAATTGTGCTGATTAATATCTGTGAGCACGCTAGTCTTGTTTTGTTTCTGTCCTAGTCCAGTGTATGAAGCTGTAATATTGTAGGACACTGTAACAGTGACTTCAGTTTGTGTGTACAAACAGAGTTCACTGTGTACATTAAGAAGAACGTTATAAAGTCTCCCCGGAGCTTTTCTTTGACTCATCTTTACCTGCAGGTCATAATGCAAAACAGTTCAGTGTTACACCATTATACAAAAACCTCCTGTAACAAAGCAGTGGTTCTTATTGGTAAAACTTTCCTCACTATTATATCTTACAATTGTTTATCCTTTTAACTGTTCACTCCATTTACTTATCTTTTGTCAGGGTTTTTATCTTATCTTATGTCTTTAGTTTTTAAGGTTTAACTCCAGAGTTTCCTCAGGGGGGTCCTCCACACTGGGAGCTATGTCCGGGTTGCTGCTGGGGTGCTGTCCTCTCCTCCCAGTGTGGACGGCCCCAAAGGTGGCGTTTCCTCAATCCTCAGTGCCTTGCCATGTCTCGTTATTGCCAGTAGTAAGAGTGTGCAGGTGTGTGTGTGTGTGTGTGTGTAGGTGTGTGTGTGTGTATATAGTATGGAAGGTGGGAGGGAGGGGCTTTCTTTATTAATGTTTTATCTTTCTTGTGTAAAGCACTTTGTGCTACATGTCCATGTATGAAAAGTGCTCTATAAATAAAGTTGATTTGATTTGATTTGACTACCTTACATACTACTGCACCTTCATTCTCTTAAGTGCCTTATCTCCAGCCTCTGTTCAGCCAACGAGGCGCTCATCTCTCTCAGCACAGCATGGATGTCTTGTTTACATCCTTGTTGTTGGTCAGTAGCATTTGTTGGTTCTCTTCTCTCAGCTTCAGTTTGCTCTCCAAGTGAAATAATGTGGTTGTCAGACTGTTTGAAGCTGAGCTGTGAAGAGAGAGCAGATCAGCAGCAACAGAGGAAAACACATTGTCATCTCCATTCTCAAAGTGACGGTCTGTTCAGTTCTACTGTGTAGTTTCTGTGTTCATCTCAGCCTTAAATAGTGTCTGATGCTGATCAATCATTACCAGAAATTACCAGAAAGCATACACGTGCAGGACATCAGTTTGATAACACTGATCACATGGAGCATTTCATCAGAACACTGACACATTGTGGCTGATCTGTGTATGTTGGAATGAAGCTCTCAATCCTTGAACCATTCTTTTTGCTAAAATGTGAATTATTGAAGGTCAAAATCATGTAAGAATCACCTCATGGCTGATAACACTGACAGGTAAGAAAGACAGCATCAGATCAATGTAATTATCATCCTCACTGAAGTTTGAGAGTGTAAACGTTGAACGACCTGACATGAAAAACATTAAAGGATTATTAAAGGAGTAGCAAACAAAACATTATCAGCCCGACCTGTTCAAACATTAACAACACAGTCAGCTGTAGTGACCTCCCTCGGGTTGTTAATTGGCTGAGATAACAACAGAAACATGTTAGATGAGTCATAAAGAATATTTTTCTCTCTTTACTTCCTCAATAAATCCAACATGATAATAAAGTCTGACTTTGGAAGAAAGACACATTTAACAACAACATCCACTGACAGACAAGTGCAAAGTCATAAAATCATAATATGACAAGTGTAGAACTTCTCTACTCAAAATGGATCAGAGTGGCTGTTGATCAGCTTTAATCTCATAAACATCTGTGACAACAAATTTTCAAAAGTTCAGTGCGAATGAACAGAGACACAGAGCAGATAAACAGGGCTGAGGAGGATGGGACTGGAGCCGAGCAGAAGGAATGAGCAGGTACTACGATCTAGCGAAGTGGATATGGCAGAGCTGAGTCTTTGTAGGATTCTTATTTGCAGGATAGGATGCAGCTGATGTGGCTCCGCCCAGGTCCACTCACCTGTCTCCATTCACCTGTCTCCACTCACCTGTCTCCACTCAGACATCCACCCACACACATACAGAGAGAGAGACTACAGAGGAGGTGGAGGCAATGAAAACTTTTGGTCAGTCTTACATTTACACATTCTTCTATCTGATATGTTTATGCTTGTATTCAAATGTTAAAACACAATACAAATATATTTAATATGTATAAATAATTAATGGTGCAAAGCTTTGTCATCCAGCTTTGATAATCAGGATAAAAACAACTCTTAGAGTCTTAGATGTTGACAAAAAACAGACATTTCTAAATTTTTCTCACAAATTAGTTCACTTCTTCAATCTAAAAATGTATGAACCTTTTCAAAAGGTTGTTGTTGTTGTTGTGCATTGTTGCCAATAAGCTTGAATACAAAATAGAAAGTAACACTGTCATCAGGTCGTACTAATACACTGCTACTGTGTTGTCAGGCTATCATATGGCTGAAGAAAAAGGACTGCTTCCTGCTCACATGGTGAAAATCAGATGACCACTGAAGGTGGTATGATGATCTGCATCGTCATACACCCATGAGTTAATCCACAGACTGACAGACACAACATCTCCAACCTCTAGAAGCAGCGTGACACCATTAGAAGATTTCACATGATAGGACGGCTGATGCTCATATGCCATACAAATAGTCTCTCCATTCTTGACCAACACAGCAGCTGAAGGATGTGAAGCATGTCCACGTCCATGTAAGTGTAACTCAAAGTGGTAGGCTCCTCTCACTGGTGCAGTGAAAAAACCTGTGGGACATTTTAAATAAAGAATCAACTGCTGCAACATCTGTCAACCAAGTTGATGTCGACATAACATAAATGTGTGAATTTGAGTACCTGTGTTTGGGTTGTAGGCGTTTCCAGTAGTGATGGGAACGAGACCGCATATGTCGAGTTCTAGTCAAGACCGAGTCTTTAAAGGGTCAAGACCGAGTCGAGACCGAGACCATAGGTTTTTAAATGCAGCCGAGACCGAGTCAAGACCGAGTCTTTTAGGTGGCAAGACCAAGTCGAGACCGAGTCTTTAAGGAGTCGAGACCGCATCGAGACCGATCAAAAAGAGCAGATTTTTTTTTCTTTGATAGTTCACTGTTCAACCCACTCCAGAAGAACTCAAAATGAATAAAAAAGTAGTTAAAATAGTGTGTTTGTGCAAGGAGCTACTTACCTGTTTGTTGACATCCGCGTCTTCCGGTAGCTAGACCAAACTAGCATATCCGTCGAGTGTGCACTTAACAGGCTTAACAGGCTATTGTAAGGCTCATGGCTCATGACAGGCTGTAACATGGACATGTACATTATGAACAGAAACATGAAAATGCTGGATTACGTTTCCGTCTCCGCCAGTGAGGGAGCAAGTGCACGCTCGACGGATTGACTAGTTTGGTCTAGCTACCGGAAGACACGGATGTCAACAAACAGGCACGTGGCTGCTTGCACAAACACACTGTTTTAACTACTTTTTTATTCAGTTTGAGTCATACACGCTACAGTGCTGTGTGCTAAGGTGTCTGCTGATGTTGCATAACTTTTGGTGTGAGATGTGGAGCATGTTAAGACGCTTAAAATACAGTGTAAAGTTCTGACCCCATGCTGTTAGCGTTCAATGCTAAGTCTCCGTTCACGGAGCTCTGTAATGGTTGGACCAAATTTGTTCGCGTCTTCGGTACTGGCAAGTCAAGGGTAGCTTGAGCAATGAAGCTGCATGTTTAAATCGACCGAAGTTCTCCTTTAAGTTATCAGTCTGCGATGTAAACAAAATGCAAACATTACAGACTTCTAACCATTTTTCTAAAAGTGTCTGTATTTTAATTGAGAATAGTTTTTTTATATAAATTACAGAAAAGGAAAAGAAAATGTGATTTGTTTTACCTATTTCAGCCATAAGCGGTCATATTGACTGCACATAATTTTGCGGGATTTCATACATTGTCTCTCTTGTGCCTAACTTTGTTAGCAGTCTCCAGCTGTGCGACTGTAACACAACTTTATATGAAGAAGGACTAACACTAATAGCCTAATTGATTCTTATTTCTTCCACTTACAGAACTGTTTACGACTCGAAACAATGTTATTATATATGACGTTTCTAAACCAAACGTCGCGGCTTCAAATGCATCAAATTCCCACATCCAGTTACGCAGGCAGCTGTCCAGGGTGCTGAACCAGGTGACAGACAAAGGCTGCACTCTGCGTTCTGATGTTTGCTGGGCAGATCTGTCCCCCTTGCTTTCTCATCCACTCTGTTGTCGGAGATCTCCCACAGAGCAAAAGAAATACACAATTTTTCTCTCTCGGCTGAACTCTGGCCTGAGCCCACTTCACCCAGGCGCGAGCCTGCAGCCCCCGCTCCTGCTGACAACAGGCCGGGGGAGAAAACAGACATTCCTTTGCTCAGAACCCATATCAGGCTGTGTCTGAATATGCACGAAGATCGGTATAACGCATTGGAGCAATTTTCATACAATTTCGGATATTTAGCATGATAAAATAATTTCAATTCAACATAGCCATTTGTCCAGCTGAAGCATAATGAGCGTTATGTCAATAATATGAAGTAGGCTTGTTTTGCGGTTAATCAGCCATGATCCGTTGTAACCCACAAAAGAAAAAAGGATAAATGCGCAGCCTCCGTTTCCTTTCTGATTCTGTCCGTTCGGAGTGTGTGTGTGTGTGTGTGTGGGGGGGGGGGGGGGGGGGGGGGGGGGGGGGGGGGGGGGGGTTCGGAACGGAGGGGTTTCCCCAATAGACTTTTCGGAATAGCGGGGTCTTTGAAAAAAAAAGGGAAACCCCGCCATTACGATGAATTGAAGTCTATGTTCGGAACAGCAGGGTTTCGGAAAGGCGGGGCTCCAGGCTATAAAGCAGCCGGTGATTTTGTGACCCGCTGCAGGTGCGTGGGTGTGGGAGAGAGAGAGACATTAGCTTATAGCACTTTGTAGAAGAAGCTTTATAAAGTTCACTCCATTGACTTGTATTAGTTCACGGGGCTGAGCTGCCACATCCAATATGGGGGCGACGTCGACGTACGGTCCAGCGCTGATGCCTTCAGTTTATTACCGGGAATACTGACTGTAAAGTACCGTGTGTGTTTCATGGGTCTGACTGTGAGTCTGTAGTCTGACCCACCGTCACTGCCAGCAGCTCTTCAGAGCGGCTTCATTACATCACCGTAAATGTTAGAGAATTTCGCACTGGAAAAAAAATGTGCGGCTGATTTAACCAAGCAAACGCGAACCATGGCTGGCTTGACTGCAGTACAGAACTGGACATGATGGTGATTTCCCCGCTGTTTCTGAAAACATGGACCACAGTCTATGGTACCAACACAGCCTTCACACTCTCCTCTTGTCCCTTCTCTTGCTCCAGTGTCGAATAAGCACACCACCGCCCCCTAACGTAGATGCGTAACACGGTCGGTCAGACTGGGGGCTGAAGAAGAAGAGAGACCGCTGACGTCATTCTCCTGCGCCGCTTGGGATTGCGAATTCAAATTGAATTTTGGACCTTTTTTTGCGGGGGGAGGGCTTCAAAACGAAAAAGCAGTTTTCTTTGTCTTTGTGTAACAAAATGAGCAGTTTTGAAGAAGAAAATGAAAATGCAATTTGGATGATTTATTACTAATTTTATTTATGAGTCAAAAAATGCAGCTCTGACTTTGAAATGAGAAAGCATTTCGGCTAATGCATTTTAATTGTCAAATTTGACATTTCAATTTGAATTTTGGTACCTATTTGCTGGGCCATCTTTTGAATATTAAATCTTAAATGTCCTTATCATTTGAATTAAGTTACAAAATGAGCAGTCTTGAAGAAGAAAATGAAAATGCAATTTGGATGATTTATTAATAATTTTATTTATGAGTCAAAAAATGCAGCTACATTCTGAAGATGAAAAAGCATTTCTGTAAATGCATTTTAATTTGAATTATGGTACAAATTTGCTTCCATACACTCAATGCCAGTCAATTTCCAAATATCAGTGTCGTCGGAACATCATGCAAACAATTTGTATCTTGATGAGAGAGATAGGGCTACTTCTCTGCCCCGGATCACACCCCATGCAAACATGTTCTATCCTTTTTAATTAATAGAGAGGCGTTAGTGGAGCCTGTTTCATATGTCCACGCTTGCTCTCCATGGCTTCTCCACACCGGAGCGCACAACAAGGATGCGCTCCGACTCGGACTGCCCTTCCACCTGGACACCGCATACCTCGACCCCGTGCACGGCCAGAGTTTACCTTACACACGGTTATCGTATTTCTCCTTTCACGGACTCCTCGGCGTGTGTGATTACTCCTTCGAGCCTGCGTTCATCCGCAAAAGGAGCGGCTCGAGTGCGCTGCGTAAATGAAGGCCACGCGCGGCTCAGAAAGCATCTGCCGCTGGAGCTGAAAGACAAACGACTCAGCAAGGTGGAGACACTGCGGGTAGCTATTTACTATATCAATGTGGAGCCTGCTGGACTTGTATCGGGATGGAGGTGTCACTCGGAGACGCGCGTAACTGCGCCGCTGCAGCAGAGGACAGAGTGAAGCAATGATGGCGAATACTCGCTCAAGTTGGCACAGCCATATAAATGTGCCACAAAGTCAACCCAGTGGGAGACTTGGAGATCAGACCCTAAATCCAGATTAGCTGTTGTTAACGCAGTGCTAACTTAAGCCAGTGTGCAGGCGAAATTGAGCGCACAGAAGGAGAGATTGAGAGCAAGAGTGAGTGATCTGCAGCGCAGCCAGCAAGAGTCTGTGAGAGCGCAGAGGTTATTATCAGTGGTGGACAGTAACGGAGTAAATTTACTTGAGTACTGTACTTAAGTACATATCCAGAGGATTTGTACTTTACTTGAGTATTAGATTTCTTTGGTACTTATTACTCTTACTTGAATACATTTCCAAGACAAATATTTTTACTTTTACTCGAGTTAATTTCTAGGAAGGCTGAAAAGTACTTGTTACTTTCAGGTCTGCTCTTTTTTTTTTTTTTTTTTTTTTTTCTAAAATACTATTGGACACAAGCTGTGTTTGTCAAAGAAGGAACCCTATCACAGTGCACGCTCTCCACTGGGATCTACGTAAAAGCGGAAATACGTCATCCCTCCCTATAAGGTTACCACCAAAGTAGCCGCGCTCTCGACTGTGTTTGTCAACACAAAACCGCGACAATGGCTGCATCAGATGTAGTTTTTTGTAAAGCAGTGATTCTCCACCAGTGGTCTGGGGACAACATTGGTCTTTGAGGGGGTTCCAGTTCCCAACTTAGCTAAATGATAGAGAGTTAGTTGGACGGTGCAGGTTCATTTGGTTACAGTTTTAATGATTGTTAATAAACATCTGCATCTGCAACATCTGCTGTCCTCCTGTGATCCCATTCATTTTATTTGTTTTTATAGGTGTTTCTGCAGGCTTTATATAACATTGTGGTCCTAAAAGCAAGCACATCAGTGCAGGTGGTTTCAAAGAGTTAAATCTCAGAAACAAGAGTTAAAAGGTCCTTAAATTCATTTAGAAAAAAATATAGTTATTCATTGATGTTAAAAATAAGAAATTTACTCTAACTCTTACTCTTACTTTTACTTAAAGTAAATTTAAAAGCATGTACTTTTGGATACTTAAGTACCTTTAAAAGCAAGTACTTTTTTACTCTTACTCGAGTAACATGTCGACTGAGCTACTTTTACTTGTGGCGGAGTAAATTTTGACCAGTAGTATTTGTACTCTTACTCAAGTACTGGGGTCGAGTACTCTGTCCATCTCTGGTTATTATTGCACCTTAAAATGCATACAAGCAAACATGCAAATACATTTATTGAGCACAGAATATATTTTTGTTTCCACAAATTAAATTATGTTTTAAGATTATACTGCAAACCTTCTATAAATGTTGCTCAGTTTCATCTTTTTGGCACCTGGCATTTGGCCATGTTGCTATCCATGGGGCTGAATGGAGTGTGTGTGTGCAGGTGCATGTGATTGGTTGACAGGGCCCGCTGAGGCCAGAGAAGAGGCTTCTACTTTGATCTGTTGCTGTTCTTCGCTTATGCTGTTATTAGTTATCATCAATGTTTGTGCAGACAGATGATGGTTGGTGATGTTTTTCATAATATCGTTTGAAATCATATTTGCACGCATTTTGGTTTTATTATCACCGTAAGTTGCTGTGTGTAGTTGTTAAAAAAAGCATGTTTTGTTTATGCTCAAGTGGGCTCAGTGATATGTTAATAACAATATTTTGGTGTTTTCTGGCTCAAAGAAGGAAAATTCACTGTTATATGTCTTGAAAGAAACTACTGCATTTTGTGATGTAGATTACCTAGATATTATGCTTTTTTAAAATGAGACTCTATAAATCGAGGGGATGGAGGGCCTACAAAACCTCTCAGCCCCGAGGCCTAACATTAGGTTAAGGCGGCCCTGGGGATGGGTGATCAGCAAACGGGCACGCCACGAGAGAGTGTCCGCATGATGATCAAGGCGAAACAAATGTACGCCACCGTGAGTGACAGCAGAGATGAGGAGTTTGCAGCGAGTGCTGGTTGGCTGAATCGTTTCCTCCGCCACAACAACTTCACTTGCAGAAGGATGCCAGAGAATTCACCGAGAATCTGGCGAAGTGTGTGACATTTTCATCCCGGGTTTTGGGAGGAAGGAATTAAACTCCTGTCACAAATTGCCACCTGGTCCCAAATAAACGCCCTGGCTATTATTCGGTAATTTACGGTATGATAACTCTCCCGGCCCGGTGAGAGAGACATGCATCACAGTGCTCAGCTGCAGACACATCAGAGAGGTGACGAGTTTCGAGTCCCAATTTCTCTGGGACCGACCTGACTGAGGGACGACAGCAGAGCGAGACATCCCCATTGGTTATCGCATGGCTTTTCCCCCTTTTCCACCTAGACGTCATAGCTCATTACATAAAGTTGAGGATTTAAAATTTTTTTTTTTCCTCCCGCCTCTGCCTTTTCCACCTTTCCCTCCTTGTCCACCTGGCTCCCATCCATTGCATTAGTATGGGTAAGTCTTTGTCGGTATTGATATTATTGCTACAAATATAGGCCTACTGGGAATACTCACACGTCCTCCTCCCCGTCCCCGTGTCCCCCCCCCCCCCTCTCGCTCGCTGCAGGCTGAGCGACTTTTGCGCTGCGCTTGAAAAGTTCCAGATGGATCCTCTTTTATCCTCTTTTAATTTAGGCCTATTTTATGTTTCTGAGCCTATCCTCTTTGTTACTTATTTTGTGGATCGTGTGTAATTTTATCGCACTTGAAAATTCTCAGATTGATCCTCGTTTTTATTTATTTATATCTGTTTCTGAGCCCATGCTCTTTAATGTTGTGGATCGTTTGTAACTTCATTGCAATTTAATTCAGTGTACTGTCGTTCTAAGTTCCACAACCGTTGTGTTATGATGATGTTGATGTTAGCTCCACGGTTATTTAATATTGCTGCAATTTTTCTTTTACGCGGCTGAAAATATAACACTTATGTCAAAATCGTGCTTTCTGTTACTGAGCCTGTGTCTGTCACTCATCCTCTTAAAAGTGGAAGCTTGTGCATAACTTTGTTGTATTATATTGAAACTCTGTTGATGTTGTTATCGTCATGCGTGTTCTGGTTATTTGCGCATGATTAAACATGAATATTTATATGGCAATAAAACAAAGCTTTGTTGCGTTTTTTTTTGGGGGGGGGGGGTTGCGTCAGCCCGGTTGGGACGTAGAAGCGGGTGCTCCGCAAAAAAAGTTTGGGAACCGCTGTATTAGAGTCAGCACTGCTCTCCTACAGCTCTGTGGCAGAGACGAGTCATTAAAGCTCTCAGTGAAGGCTTCTAAAACATCTTCTCTCAGCTCATTCCAAAAAGCTTTGAAAAACTCTGGTGGAAGCCCATCGATCCCAGGGGCCTTCTAGGGGTGGGAATTGAAGTTTTTATCAATATCAATGCCATTGTCGATTCTGCCTATCGATTCAATTCCTTATCAATTTTCATATCAATTCCTGAGTAGTTCATTGAGTGGCAAAAAAGGAGCTCTACACAGTCTTCTGCACCAAAAGCAACCATTTTATTTTTTCCAAAAATTATGTCTGCACAAGACTGTGGACATGAACATATTCAACTCAAACATACAGCAAAAAACTGTGCATGCTGCTTGCAGCTGCAAGGTGACAGTGGCTAATGCAGGATATTTAATGTCAATGTTACCCTCGTCAACTGAGGTCCCAGTGGATGTTTGACCAGCAGCAATGCAGGCGCCCTAACACGATATTACAGCATTATTAATGATATATTTAATTTATATAGCGCCTTTCAGGGTACCCAAGGACACTTAACAAAGTGAAACAAACAAAACAAAGAACAAATGGAGTGCCTGTCAGTCCGCACGGAGGGAATAGCACCGTTCTTATAAACAGACTTGCGTCTGGAGGTCCCGTCCAACATCGCCGCAGCCGGGAGAGAGCACAGCAGCAGAGGAGAGCGACAAAGGAGCCAGGCAGTGAATAACCCTGAGGTTGTGGTGGAGGGAGGACCAACGATGGACAGCCCACAGAGTATTGAGTACATCGGTTTGAAAGTTAGCGTTGCTAGGCTGATCGACGAGGCTAACAGCTGATGGCGAGGCTAACAGCTGATCAGGGGAGAAAGGTGAGACAATGGAGCCAATTGTTCAGGTGTGCAGCCTTCAGAGTTAGTAGCACAGTCCCAGAGCTTGTAGGGACAACTTGGCGGCATATTTACACTAGCGTCCTCAGGCACTCATCTCTCTCAGCACAGCATGGATGTCCTGTTTACATCCTTTTTGTTGGTCAGTAGCATTTGTTGGTTCTCTTCTCTCAGCTTCAGTTTGATCTCCAAGTGGAATAATGTGGTTGTCAGACTCTGTTTGAAGCTGAGCCGTGCAGAGAGAGCAGATCAGCAGCAACAGAGGAAAACACATTGTCATCTCCATTCTCCAAGTGACGGTCCGTTCAGTTCTGCTGTGTAGTTTCTGTGTTCATCTCAGCCTTAAATAGTGTCTCATGCTGATCAATCATTACCAGAAATTACCAGAAAACAGACACGTGCAGGACATCAGTTTGATAACACTGATCACATGGAGCATGTCATCAGAACACTGAAAACACAGCACACAAACATAAATGATTCATAAGAACCTGTACACCCATCAGTCAGAACATTAAAAAGACTAAAAGGTGAAGTGAAAAACATCGATCACCTTGTCACAATGAAATGTGCTGCCAAACCTTGGGTCCTGATATTCATGTGGATGCTCCTTGATGTGCACCACCCACCAGAACACTGTAGCGGACCAAGTATGACCGGACTTGTTCCTTCTCAGACCATTGTGGATTGGGATTTGGGATATTCAGAGGTCAAGTTGACACCTTGAGTACTTTGTCACGTTTCTCTGGCCATTCCTGAGCAGTTTGTAACAGGGAACATTGTTGTTGTTGAGCGGGGAAATACTTTGTCTGCAACAGTGTTCCGGTGTGTTGTGCACGTCAAGTAGAATCCACATCAATGATATGACCTAACGTTTCTCAGCAGAGCACTTTATTTGAACAAGATGATCAATGTTATTCACTTTACCTCTTAGTCCTTTTAATATTGTGGCTGATCTGTGTATGTTGGAATGTAGCTCTCAATCCTTGAACCATTCTTTTTGGTAAAATGTGCATTATCGAAGGTCAAAATCATGTATAAAATCACCTCATGGCTGATAACACTGACAGGTAAGAAAGACAGCATCAGATCAATATAATTATCATCCTCACTTAAGTTTGAGATAGTAAACATTGAATGACCTGAAAATAAAAACAAGTCATTAAAGGATAACCAACAAAACATTATTAGCCCGACCTGTTCAAACATTAACGACACAGTCAGATGTAGTGACCTCCCTCAGGTTCTTACAGTTTTTCTCAATTGTTTACACACAAAAACTGGTACTTGAGACACAATGACCACAACATGTAACTCATGCACCAACCCCCTGAACCAATTCTGCTAAACTAGAAGCACAATTCCTGCTTTACACTCAAATTGCAGTTCTAAAACACACTTTTTTCAAAACACTACACACAATTCTCTGCATTTGGCACAATTTTCATGAAGAAAATCTCTTGCTTTCACAAAGAACAATCTGTCATTCAAAATTCTAAAGTGAATTGCCCTACTATGCACACTGACTCATCAAATGGGCAAACACCTAGACACCCTACACAACACACTGATTCCACCAGAGCAGCTCAGGTACATTGTCATTTGGGACAACGTAAGTTTCCACTGGGCTGCTCTGGTTCGTAACTGGTTCACTGCCCAACCACGCTTTATCTCCCTCCATATTCTCCATTCCTCAATCCTATTGAGAATTTTTTGTAAAGTGTATGACCGAAATCCACAAATCCACAAATGCATACACCCCTTCTCCAAGCTATGAGGTGGAGTGCTGTGGCCAGACCAAAACAGAGGAGATCATGCTGCACAGTTTTTTGTTTTTGTTTTTTTTACTGTAACTGTGTACAGTAAATTCTTCTGTTGTTTTCTATGTAGACCATATATTGTTGTATATGCACTTTGTGTTGGTTGAGATGTACACTGTGTACATTGTTTTTGTGGGAAAAATAAAATATATCTGTTACCGTGTATTTGTGTGTTCTGAGTATAAAAACAATATTCTCAAATATTTTACATCACACTTATGTATGTACTGACTGTAGTAAGTGTAACTGAACAAAAAAGGCCTAAGTCATTATGATGAATGAAGAAGAAGTGTTTTCCATTCATCAGTGTTTTACACTGAGCACATCAGTGTTCAACTGGTTCTTATAAATGTCTATTCATTTGATGGTTTGTGTGTGTCATTTGAAAACAAAATACCATTTTGAGAAGAAATAACATTGTTTTGAATGTAAAGTTTAATTTTGCAGGAGAATTGAGGGGTTTTGCCCATTGTGTGTGTGATTTTTGATTTGTGTGTAGAGTTCTGAGAGCATGAGGCATGCTTTCAGAAAATGTGTGTAAACAATCGAGAAAAACTGTAATTGGCTGAGATAACATCAGAAACTCATGTTAGATGGGTAATAAAGAAAATGTTTCTCTCTTTGCTTCCTCAATAAATCCAGCACGATATTAAAGTCTGACTTTGGAAGAACAACAACACATTTAGGGTTTACATCATAGGTGGCTGATACTCATATGCAGTACAAAAATGTTCTCCATTCTTGACTAACACAGCACTTGAAGGATGTGAAGCATGTTCCCATCCAATATGTGTAACTATTCCTCCGAAATAACCGCAAGCAAGAGAGCCATTGTGCATCTAGTTTGTGTAATTACCATGTACACCATATACGAAATGTACAAAGATGTACCTTCATCTCACTCTTTGTACGCCATCTTTCTCGAATGCCGAGGCAGAGTTTGTTGCTGCTGGTGATGTAAAGAGGTCAGCAGGAGGCGGCTCTGTTACTGTTCGTACTGGGGTATGACATGCTCCGGCCAATTAGTCGATTTTCTCACCAGCATGTATACTCGGACAATTGCAGTTGTCTGATTGAGAAGCATAGTCGAACTATGGCTGTAATCTGACTAAACGTAAACGTACTGAGTCAGTGCGTTTACATGGCACTAGAGGTAACACTGGGTTAGTCCGACTATAATCGTTTTTTTAAGATGCATGTATACACCTTAGTCTGACTAAAATCAGACCGGATCGGCTTTCTCATAGTCAAATTAAAACACCTAGATTATTTGATTGATAGTCGCATTACTCCTGCATGTATACATTCTATCAGATCGGATCGGATTTTGCATTCTGATGTTGGGACCCACAGATGAAGTCATTCATTGTGGATTTCAAAATGGACTCTGAACTGAACTCAGTGTCCCAGAATTCCCCATTCTTCACACCTAGGTGCAAAATTCAGGTTTGAGCTACTATTGGTCAGGGTGACAGACCCCCCGCTGAACAGGTAGTCAAAACCCAAGAGCATTCATTGTTCTCCCTCTCTCACTCAACTCCCTCTACTCCTTAAAGATCCCTTCTTCTGGGCCCAACAAGCTGTGGAGAGCTGCAAGCTGCATTGGCAGACAGCCCAAAGAACTTCTCCTCACTGCAGCGACACAAGGTCCTGCCAATCTGAGGATCTGAGGAACTCCAAGCAGGTTAGCACCGAGCTGCTATCCTTACGAAGGAAAGGAGCGACCAGTTTCCTCCTCTGCCGACTTTCATCAAACCTTGCACAGCAAGAACAGCTTGTTCAACATTGGAGCCCCAACCTGCTCCTGCAACCACCAGCACCTTCTCTTCAAAGACTGGTAACGTTGAACTGGGCTTAGATAGCAAACCATAGCATGGCTAAGCACAGGACTTTAAACTCTGGTTGATGTAATGTGTTCAATTTATGTGTTCATTCAATGTTTTGGTGTTATTGTGACCTCAAGTCAAGCTATTGGTAGTTTGCTTTTGTTACCGGCTCCAGCAGGGCTTGAGGCAGGAAAAAATCCCGCGCCCGAAAATGTTTTATGCATTGGGAGAAATGGCATACATAAAATTAAAAGAGTAAAGCAATAGGCCTATATTAAGCGGCACTATATATTTAAGCATCAAAGATGTTCAATTAAACCCACATTATAGTTTGAAACAACGTTCAAAACACACACAGCCAGTATCAATAAGCATAAAATCAGCTAGCTTAATGCTAACGTATAATGTGAAACTCATAGATGGGCTAACAGAAATTAGCATAGCTATCGCCAGTTCGTGGCAATCGACAGCGATAGCAGTGAAGCTTCTAAAAGCTGTTTTAATTCTGGCTTCAGTGCTGTTAACACGTCACAGTTTTAACATTTTTTCATGCGAGAAAGTCACAGTTTAATCCAGTGCAGAGTCTGTGGGAGCCGCAACCGGGTACCGGGGCAACGGCTGTCACAGCGGCAGCAGCGCCGGTCTACTGATCTTATCGCCCGGGGCCAACCTCCGTCGTCATCCCGGGGGAGAAAACGAGCCAAGTAACTTATCCGCACGCTTTTAGAGGTTTACCGCTGGCTGGTTAAATTCTTTTTAGGAGATTAATGTTGGTCTCATTGATTAAATCTAACAACTGTGGCAGTCGCATTAGTTTGTCTGAATGAAAAGTGTGCAGGGCTGTGTGGTTTCTGGGCTTTTCTTCCTTAAGGTGTCGGCGTGCAGTTTGATCATAAAAGGAGTCTGCGGAGGCAAGGCGGGTGGAATGAAGAAGCAATCTTTATTAAAACAGAATCTAGCGCCTTGAATCCGGGTCAGAAAGCGGCCGCTTTCTGATATCACCAAATCTGTGGACAAAACAATGCCAAAAATGCTCTGCCCTCTGCTCCCTCAAAAAACCCCAGCCTTTGCTTCTTAGGAGGTTTTTCCAAGTGCCACCCCCGTTTCTTTCCCTGCACCGGCCTTTAGAGCCCCCTTTCCAGTAAACACCCACTTCTTCTAATTGGTCATTTTGGCATATTATCCAATAGACTAAAAGAGGAGTTGACCTGTTTCTCTACTCTTCTCCCCTAACTCATCTGACCTGGCTGCTGTCAACTGTAGGTCTTGTCCCCAAAATGACCCAAATGGGTTCCCCATCCCTCTACGGGAACATAAACGTTCGGTCATCTCCCACCATTTGGCAGTGGCCAACCTCAGGTTTTAGTACTTTATGATGGCCTGCCGTGTGTTAACCTTTAGCCTTCACCAGTTGAAAAACTACTTTAGGACCCCTGGAGCTGTGAGCCTCACTCTGTCTGCACTCCTCCATTCACATGAGGAGAAACAATTAGTCATCATTCAATCTACACTAAGTAAATTAAAAATCAGAATGTGTTGCCCTCGAGATACCTCATATTCCCCCCTTCGAGACCTGCGGGGTCTCGAAAAAATCGTACAAACACATTTACACTGATTTTTATCCTTATCCAACTTCCTGGCGCCGAGCTTGTCTGTTTTCAACAAAGGGTTCTTCATCCAGTATTGTTCCTAAGTTCAGAGTCCTATTTTGAACTGAAATTTAGGGAAAGCTAATTAATCAATTTCTTATTAAGTCCTATAGCACCTTATTTTAAGTTACTTTATGACTAGAAAACAATTATTTATCCTAGTTAGGTCGAATTTAGCTACTCTTAGCTTCTTGCAGAACTCCCCTCAGATACACTTTTTCCAGTAAACTCTGGAAAGTACTTCTTATTCTCAAAATCTTTGCTTATGGCTTCTTAGGTGTAGTTGTAAGGGAGTCCCACAATCAGCTGTTGCATCCTATTCCAAAACTCTACCCCTTCCAAGGAGTATTAAAAAGAAATAGGAAACCTTACTGATCAGTTATAGAGGATCCACACCTTCAAGCCAATCCAGGCGGGGAAACTCCTTTTATAATTACCAATTACCATTTAGCGTCTACTTGAATGACCATATGCCAATCGGCCATTGAACTCCAACCCTTTCACAGGTCCTATTTACAACTATTAATAAAAAGTATATATTGCTTATGCGATGTATAAAGGGTAAAATCTAATTAAACAATTATATTATTTAAATTATTGCTCATTCCTTGGTTCATTTGTGATTATAACAAGATTGCAGCAAGACACAACAATTCTCACATCATGACATATGGATATACATATATACGGGAACATAGAAATCGATCTTATTCTACCTAACATCACAGATATATCATCTTGGAGTATCAATTGAACTCTCGCTCCTTAGCAGCATTGCCCTTTTTTAGGGTGGCATGTTATCTGTAACGTTCTGAAATCAATGCATTCTCTCTCAGTCCGTTTTTCTTCTCCTGTCCAGGGCCCGCAAGTCTTTCTACTGTCCATGTTTGAATTTCTGAGTCCATTCGTTGTCCACCCTCGGGTCCCTGGACAGGTAAATCTCTCTGTTGTCCTGCTGAGAGAAGAGAGAAAACACCGACCAGTATTTTTGCCGCCAAAAGCATCAAGTAATATATGAAATAAACCATCTACCATTGTTATTGTAATTTTAGATCAGGCGTGTCCAGACCCCTACTCCTGGAACAGAGCCCTTACAGCATGTCATACTATTCTCCCATTTTAATATCCTGTATTTTCCAAAGTTCAACTTCTCAATTTTCAATTTTGCATTCAATCTATGTTGCCAATTTGTTAATTTCTATTCCCCCCTTTGTCTATTCTGATTCCCGTTTCAGTGTTTGGACACCTCTGCTCCAGGCAACGCTGCTGTTTTCTCTAGTTGTTATATCATTTTATAACAATTAGATATTATACTTTTATCAAAAATAGGAACCAAAAAAAAGGAAATATAACTTCAGTCGAATACTAGATACTTGAAGGTAAAAATTACATAACTTCAAAACAAATGATAAAATATACCAAGGTTAAATATTCAGATTGGGTACATGTCAATCATCTCGCCTTCTATCACTCCTTCCTCCTCCCCTTCTTCTGAATCATTCCTATCCAGTAATGGCATCTGAGTTTGATCTCCCGGCATCACTACTCCAACCCAACGCAGTATCATGGCCTTAGCAAAAGTCAACAGCAAGGTGCAAAAACAAAACATTACACACAAGGCCAGGATGAGCACCGCCAGCAATTGAGCCAACATAGCCCCCATTGGTCCGAATTTAGCTTGTAGCCAAGAGTTTGCAGACCGTCCTGATCCTTCAGAGGAGCCAAACGCATCTCTGATGTGACGCAAGGCATCTAACACGCTGGTCATATTATCTGAATTGTCTGGAATTAAAGTGTAACAAGCATCTCCCGTCAAATTTAAAGCCATACACAGGCCCCCTTGCTTGGCCAGAATGTAATCCAGAGCCATGTCATGTTTTAATAATGTCAATCTATGACTTCTCTGCGTATTAGTCAAAGTCTCAAAGCCCTTTATAGTCTCATTTGCGAAACCTTGCAGGGTGTAGGTGATATTATCGATATGATCAGCTAAAAATGTTACACCGTACCATGGAAGTAAGCCCAGTCCCCATTTCTCTCCCAGGCTTATCCTCCAGTGATAGGCTGCCAGACTGTTAAATTGTGCCAGTTCTCTCTTTCTTCTGCTACCGGGACTGTCATTAGATTTAGTCTTGTTGAATTCCTGTTCCTTCCCGACAGCCAAAACCTCGTATGGGAGTTTTAATCTTGCCATATAACAACATCCAGTCCATCCATAGGGTAAGAATAAGTAGGCTGTTTTGCCACAAACTCACCAAATGTCTTTAAAACTTCCTATAGTTACATTAACTGGAATTTCTTGATTTATCACCATTAAAGTTTTACTCAATCGCTGATCTGGTGCATGAAAGGTTACTTGATGTGGACCTCTATCCATGCGTCGTCCTTGCTTACCAAATCGCATTATGTAACCGTTACATTCCGAAATTCCCATAAACATGCCTGCTCCCCCATGAGTGTCATTCGAACAAAAACAATCTTCTGCTTTCACAGTTTTAACATCCATCGGTTCAGGGACTGCCTTTGTGACATCCTCAAGCTGATCCAGCAAATTCACATATGGTAATTGACCTAACCACCGACATGCACCTTGGGGTCTAAATAATCCGATTGATTTAGACATCCACATGTCTTGTGGTGAATTTTGTTTATACATTAACCATGACAACGCATAAGATTGACAAATGCGATTCAGTGGCTCAGGGACTGTTTCCATGATTGACGGCCAGGTATTTGGTGTTGGTATCCTAACTACACACGGACAACCCTGTCTGGTAGATGCTCTTACAGAGTGTGTTAGCTGTTGGAACCACATGTTCTTACTTGCCCACGGATCGGTGATCTGTAATACCGAAGAATCAAACCCAAATGCCTTCCATTGAGCTTCTCGTTTCTGTACTGTATGAACAGATTCAATCATATCATCTTGCAACCAGTCAATGTCGGTTAGATCACTAGCTTCATCAGACATGGTTGACAAAGTCGTGACAGGCAGTTTGGTGTCTTTTTCTCCGGACATTGGTGTACCAACAAATGAGTTTAAAGTATTCACTAATTTCTTATTAACAATAGTCGGAATAGTGTCTACTCCTGGAATGGATTTTTGCGTTACATTTATAAAGTTAATTGGCTCTGGGGCTGTCATAATAGAATCTGGTGTTGTTTCGACAACCTCTGTCTGTACCAAAGATAACATTGTTGTATTGTTCGCAACTCCTTTTCCTGCTAATTGCATCTGTTCTTCCATCTCACAGGCAGTGTCGTTCTTCAGGGATTCTGTTTCTGCTGCCTTATGTGTAAAAGAGGTCGGCTTGACTGGAGTGGAGGTTATTGTTGTCTGTGTTACATTTATTTCCTCTAAAATCATAAACAAAGAGATATCTTGAGTCGGAGTGCTAATGCTTTTAGTGGCTTCTAACATAGAGGAGATTGATGTCATTCGTCTACTATCTCCTGGAGAACTGGTGGCTATATTGCTTTGTTCAGTGATCATTTCAACCTCTGTAGAGGGATGAATGGAAAGCCCGTCTTCCACTAACAATATTATTCTACGAGTTATATAACCTGTTACCCATAAATTAGACTCTGGGATAAATCGATCCAAGGGAGCAAAATAGGTGCAAGTGTATTCCCCTTGGTCTTCCCACTGGGCACCGATCAATACAACTGAGCAGTCATCTTCAGCCTTGAATCCTGTATCTTTGGTAAGCAAAGAATACTTTTCCTGCCTAGTAGACACATCACCAACCATAGTTCCTGTCACCTTCATATTTTTACCCTGATTGTCTCTCCACACTGGCGGAATTCTACTAACAGTGTTCCATTTAGTACAAATGCAAGGCAACTTAGCCAAATGTCCTATCCTAGCCTTTACTGTTGTCCATCCGGGAACTAAAGTTGCACGGGATGTCTCAGGCACGCTGGTGGTTAATAGGGGCCTACGTGAACTCCCGGTTCCTTCGACCTCAGTCCTCGAACCGTTTGGGCCTTTTTCTGTGTCTAACAGGCCTTGGGCTTCTTGCTCTGACTGGATCTCCCGTTTCTTTTGCGTCACGGCTGTGTTTCTCTGGAATTTTTGGCGAGTCACTTCTTGGGACAGTATGTTTTGCTGCCCTTGCACCAGGTTGTGAATTGATGTCATCAAATCTTCTCTCCTGTCCTTTGTCTGAGAGGACATTCCCGGTCTCGCCAGGAGCACACACACCGCCATCGTGAATATCCACGACATCTTCAACCCCTCCTCCTGGATCTTGAGCGTGGGGGTTTTCTCGAGCTTCTGTTTCTCTGATCTCTTCCTCTGGTGCTCCTGTGCTTTTATAATCTTGGTCTTCGGGAGGTAGGATTTCTTCTTGTGGTGCCTTGACAAAGTGTGATAAATGATACCACGTCGGTGACCCTTTGACCTGAACTGCTGTTCCAGTGCAGCGAACAACTTCATACGGACCTTCTCTGCGTTCGTTGAACCATTTTCTTCTGAACACTTTCACAAAAACTTTGTCTCCAGGTTTCACTTTGTCTCTTTTTTGCTCCCCGAGCCTCTCTAGCACCTCCTCCTGCTTTTGCCTGTCGGAGACATACGTGAATATACTTCGATGTAAATTAGTCAAATATTTGACATACGCCTTCATTTCGTCTTCCAACAGGGATAGACTTGGACCCTTTCCACTTGTGTGCAAACAAGTTGTTGGCATCTGTCTACCTGTGACCAATTCATGGGGCGTCATGCGCAGATCTCGAAGCGCGCTCGAGCGACATGCCATCAACGCAAGCGGAAGCGCCGCTACCCAATTTAGACCTGTGTGCTGGCAGATTTTGACAATGCAATTCTTCAGAACGCCATTCATCCTCTCGCAAATACCCTGACTTTGGGGGTGGTAGACTGCTCCTAAACGCTGTTGAATTCCTAATTTCTGTAGGATCAATTTCACCGTTTTATCCACAAACTCTTTCCCATTATCTGAGGATATGCGATCTGGGAGTCCCCATCGGCTTATGACCTCTCGACATAAGAACTTGGCAACCGACTGAGCATCTTTCCATTTGGTAGGACAAGCCTCAGGCCACCGTGAAAATCTGTCTACGACCACTAGCATGTATCTCTTACCTCCCACTGGTCTTATCATGTCAACAAAATCCATAACTAGCTCACGCATGGGGCCTTTTGGTGTTGGAATGTAGCCAGGAGGGACCGTCACCCCTTTTCTGACATTGTTTTTTAAGCAGATTGTGCATCTGCTTTTGACATGATCAATTTGTTCAAGCAAATATGGTGCCCAAAAACCATACTCTTTTAGGATTTTTCTCTTGACCTCCCCCCTTGCAACATGGGCTTGCCCATGTGCCTCTTGAATCAACAGACCCAATAGATCTGGGGGTGCGACCATTAACCTCTCATGACTCCTCCATAACCCTGCAGCATCTTGGCTCGCCCCTCTGTCTACCCATAATTGTTTGTCTATGGCCTGAACTGTTTCCTGCATAAGAATCACTTCTCTGAGCGTAATTTTGTCTTCTAGGTCTACCACGTGAGTGACCAACAGTACTTTGTTTGATGTGTTTGCTCCTGTAACCGCCTTTGCCGCCTCATCTGCAGCTTTGTTTCCTTGTGTAATGCGAGACATATCTGATTTATGTGCTGCACATTTAGCTATGGCTATTTCTTTGGGTTTCATCATAGCACGCAATAATTTCAGTATTTGTTCATGGTGTTGTATTGGAGAACCATCCGCTTTTTTAAATCCTCTGTTCTTCCATACAGACCCGAAAAGATGACAAACACTGTGCGCATACGCAGAGTCTGTATAAATGGTCACTCGTTTGCCTTCTGCCAACCGACACGCTTCTGTTAATCCCACTAGTTCAGCAAGTTGTGCTGAAGCAGGTTGAGGTATTACTTCAGCTTTTTCAACAACAAATTCTGATTCTTGAGCCTTGACTATTGCATAGCCAGCACTTAATTTCTCTCCAATCCAATAACAAGAGCCGTCAGTCCAGTACTCTAATTCTGCCTCTCGCAATGGGAGGGCTTGCAAGTCTGATCTAAGCCTTGAATATTTTTCTGCCTCTTGTACACAATCATGTGGTTCTCCGTCTTCTGGAGTTGGCAAATGTTCAGCCGGATTTACGGTGTTGCACCTGGCTAAAGTGACATCTTCTTCTTCTAGTAGCCTGTGATAGTCTCTAAGCCTAGAGACTGTCAAAGAGTATTTACCATGATTTAATAGATTCCTCAAACTATGATGCGTCAGGATTGTCACAGGATAACCCATCGTAACCGCTGATGCTTTTTCATACATCAAATAGACTCCTACCATGGCTCTATGACATAATGGTAACCCCAATTCCACTTCTGAGTAAGCAGTGGAATAATAGGCAACAGGTTGAGGACTTGTCCCTGTCCCTGTTGGCTGACAGAGAACTGCGCATGCAAACCTACCCCCAGCTGATGTGGATGCATATAATACAAAGTTTTTAGAGTAATCTGGTAGGGCAAGTGCTGGGGCTTCCTGTAATCTCTGTTTAATTGTTTCAAATGCCACTTGGCCATCAAGTGTCCAAGTAAGATTACAATGGAGCTTATCATTCCCTGTTTCTTTGATCATTGCTCTCAACCGTCCGGCTAGCTTAGCGTATTCTTCTATCCAAGCTGAAGAATAACCGGCAATACCAAGAAATGTCATCATTTCTCTCACTGTCCTGGGCTTTGGGATTTTTCGAATGGTGTCTAAATGACTATCTGAAATGCGTCGATGTCCCTACGTTATTGTTTGGCCCAGATAAGTTACCTGTTCCTGTACATACTGTAGCTTTTTCTGGGAAACTTTATGTCCTTTTTCAGCCAAAATTTGCAGTAATTTGATTGAGTCCTCATGACACGTTTCTCTGTTTGGGGAGCAGATGATAATGTCGTCCATGTACTGGATAACAGCACTGTTCAACAGCTGACCTATACCCGTTAAATCTTCTTTCAATATTTTATTAAAAACATGAGGGCTGTGTTTGTATCCCATAGGCAGCCTTTGATATTGATAATACTGTCCCTGGTAGGTGAAACCGAACAGTCCCTGAGATTCGATACTTAGGGGGACACTGAAGAAAGCTCCACACAAATCTAACACTGTGAAATGCGTCGATTGCGGAGGAATCTGGGCCAACAATGTGTGTGGATCCGGTACTTCTGCCGTAAAGTCAGCCACCACCTCATTTAGTGCTCTTAAATCATGCACCAAGCGGTAAGAACCATCTGGTTTTGTTATAGGTAACAGTGGCGTGTTGCCTTGAGGGTTTTGAGTAATCTTTAAAACTTGTGCTTGCAGCAGCCCTTTAATTTGTGGTTCAATTCCCCGGATGGCTTCCTCCTTCAGGGGGTACTGTTCTTTCCATGGAGGCCGGGCTCCGGGTCGGAGCTCAACTGTCACCGGCTGAGCTGATTTCACAAATCCAATATCAGTGCTGTGTTGTGACCACATGCTTCTTGGGACCCTCTGCATCATGTCTTCTTTAAGGCGATCCGTATCTGACATAACACTGGACATTGATTCCTGTGTCAATTGTATGGCCTGCGGCTGTCCCACTCCTTGGGCGAAGATCATAATTTTTATGAACCTGTGATCTTTACTTTCCCAGATAGCCGGGTTTTCTGTCGTTGGAACAAATGTGGCTGCTTCTGATTCTGCCATCATTTCTGCTAGGTGTTTTTGCTCATGATGTTTGGCTATCATTAGTGTCACATGTGGGATGCCTCCTTTAATGTCGTATTCTTTGTCAATATACGCATCTTTGTTTATTTTCATAGCTGCTCCTTGTGGTCCCACAATTATGCAATCCGAGCTGAGCTGAGATTGTTTTGGTTGTCGACTCAACCATTCATCCTCTTCTGGTTGTACTGCATATTTAAAGTACTTGAGTGTGCAATGATGTGGGTATTCCGGGAGTTGAGCTTCAGGTATGTTTGCCGCGAGAAATTTCCACCACAATCTGACTGGTTCCAGTAGCTCTTCGCTGAGATTTCCAATCCAAAATACAGAAGGGCCCTCTGACTCTGCTGTCAGGGATAGCTGGTGGTAGGCCTCGTATGGCACATCAATCAGACAGCCGTCTGGTGTACATCGTATTGTACAGTTTAATCTACATAAAGCATCTCTTCCCAGGAGTGCGATTGGAGTGTGTTCTGCAACCAATACGGGTATTGTAATCTTTTGATTTTTATAGCAGAGCTCAATCGGTTTTGTGGAGGGTACCAGCTGTTTCACGCCCTCAAACCCAACTGTCCGTACAAATTTGCCGGACATGGGGAGATGTGTAGCATCTTCAGGTCGGATACAGGTGAAAGCTGCTCCGCTATCCACCATCACTTTTATGGTCATGACCCCCTCGGGCACCCTCAGTCTCGCTTTGACTGTCATTTCTTACTTCCAACCTTCTGGATCCCCGATCACTTTTTTCCCTTAGCTTTCCTTTCTTTCTCCCGCTTTTGGGACTCGGGTGCATTTCTATGGTTGTTATCGCCTTACCGGATTCTATTATTCGCTCACAGTCATCCACCATTTGGTAGTTGCCCTTTTGGCATATCACAGGGAGCTGAGGGTACACATCTGCAAACTTAACCTCTTTTTCGTAGGGAGGGGGACATTTAACTGGAGCAGTATGTGAAAAGGGTGTGTTGACTTCCGCTAGCAGCTTCCCAGTAACCTCCACATGTCTCCCTAAGTCCTCCGCAAGCTTCTCTTTCTTTTCCTTCATTGTAGTGAGCCATTTCTGTCCCTCAATTTCGAACAATTCCAAAATCCCTAGCTCTGTCTGCCTCTTCTCCTTTCTTTTTTGTCCCTTTTTGCCCTTCTTCTGTTCTGCCTTATATGTGGACACAAGGACCTGCAGTGTTTTAATTACCTCGAGATTGAGGGTTCCCTCCACTGGCCAGGGTTGATCAATTTTAGGCCAGCGCTTATGCCATTTCTTTGACACTTCTGCGATTTCTTTAATAAGTGGGTTGCTTTTCTGGACCACGTCAACAGGGGTAGTTACTTTTGAAGGTCTAGCGCCCGTCTTTGGCATTGTGGACGTGTTTCTTTTACTTTCTTTTTCTAACTGAAATAATTGCGTTGTTTCCGATAGTCACTTGAATCAAATAAAATCTATGAATACTGTGTTCTTACACCCTGTAACACAACGGCCCCTTCTCAACGACCCCAAAGTCTGACTACGGAAGGTGGCTGCCTCCGTCCCTCTGTCGGCTCCGGCCTTAGGTTTTATGCCTTCTTTCTCGGGGTCACGTGACCCAGGGGCATGGACATAAGGAAAAGAAAAACACAAATGGAGCTCATTATTTCATTCATATGGAAGCGAGCTGACAGGGTTTCTTGTTCCTTATTCACATTCAAGTAACATAAGCATCGCCTGGCATCCTTCTTATTTTATTCCTCCAAATCCGGTTTTATTTCGGAGAACTCGGACATAAATTCAGCAGAGCTGTTCCTCTATATCTAAATGTGGGAGGGGGAGTATTTACACCCTCGCAGCGGCGCTGTCTGTGTCAGCGCGTTCATACACCAGCTGCTCAGCCCCCCTTCTCTGCCTCTCTCTCTGCTCCGCGGACACGCGCACTCTGAACTCCTCACATCGCAGAGAGCCTAAAGAGCTCTGGGTCGGCTCATTGTCCGTTATAAATACCCATATTATCTGCTAACAGTCACACAGGCATTTCAGATCAAAAACCCCGCCTTAAACGGAAACATTGTTAGACTCCCGACCACTATCGTCATTTATTAATTTCAATTTAATTATTTGCTCCGAGGAGGTGGTTTAGAGCAGTGATTCTTAACCATAGGGCCGCGGCCCAAGCTTGGGCCGCAAGCGCCACCTAGAGGGCCGCCAAAAACTTTCAGTTTTGCACCTGTGGGCCGCGAGGGCCGCGGGACTGCATAGGTTATCAACTTAAGACACCAGAGAAAAGCTGTTATCCATGAGACGCTCAGTTACAATGCAGCTTCCGACCACACGGTGGCGGTAATGCGTCAGTAAGTTGTTTAAGAAGCTCACAGAAAAACAGAAGACATTCAGCTTGCTGCTCACCTGTAGCCAGGGGCGTCGCACGGTGCGACTCGCACCCGTGGGAGGTGTCGGTGTTTTAACACCCACACTTTTCCCGGTGAGAGGGTTCAACACCCTCACTTTTTCTGCCGTTTATCCGCAGTTTTGCACAAACGCCTCACTACAGTCGCTCAGTTTCTTTGGCCGCTATGTATCTGCGCTCGCTGCAGCTGCCTCCTCTCCCCCTCCCACTCCTGTTGCTGCTTCAAACAAACATGACACCGGCTTTGGGACTGACCGGCTGATGATTGGCTGTTCTGCCTTAAGTCCTGCCTTTCTTGCTGTGTTAGATTTATTGTTCAGCACGTGCTGATGATGCGGGAACAAACGTAAAATACCAAATAATAGCCCGTTTATTTGTTTCAATCACTTAACAGACCAGGCGTTTATTTGGGACAGGCGTTTAATTCCCTCCTCACAAAAATCCGTGATGAAAATGTCACAAACTTCGCCAGCTTCTCTGTGAATTCTCTGGCATCCTTCTGGGCATAGACATATATACATAGACGCCTCATTGAGCGGGTTGGCCCGCTGCTGCGATACGTCAACGTCGCCGCCATATTGGAGGAGGCAGATCCGCCCCGTGAACTACTACGAGTCAATGGAGTGAACTTTATAAAGCTCCTTCTACAAAGTGCTATAAGTTAATGTGTCTCATTTACACATTCACACACATACGGATATATTCAGGAAACAGAGAGGAACCAAAAACAACGTCTGTAACGTTCTCTGAGGATTATAAATGTTAGCTAATCCTCATATGTTCAGTATACAGGTCGGCACCAAACCATTTTATAATGTTTTTATGAGTGTTTACAGCTGCTAATGTATGTTACGCTGTTACTGTGATGATACGTGACAGTTAAATATTTAATCTGTCCATAATAACCACATCCTGACATGCAAATGTGGCATCTGTGTGAATCAAAAACACCGTCATTTTATAAATGCAGTGATTTTTGACTAATAATATCATGGCGACAAAAATAAAGTCTGCAAATCAAGATGAGAAACTGCAACAGCAGTGAAGAGATACACACCATGACAAATATGGTATAAAATAACATTTCATGGTAAAAAAAAAGTGAAGTATCAGCAGGCTACTATTATAAATATGCACCATATATAGTTTTCAACATTATTATTAGTGAAATCATAGTAGTAGTATTTTCTGCATATTCTTGACTTTGAATGGGAGCAGCTGTAACGCTTGAATTTCCCATCGGGGATCAATAAAGTATTTCTGATTCTGATTCGTATATTATGCAGTCAGTTGTCCATATAAAGTTAAATTAGATTAACCAAGTTGACAGTATGGCGGACAGATGTCTCATTTGCATGTCAGGATGTGGTTATTATGGACAGATTGAATATTTAACTGTCATGTATCATCACAGTAACAGCGTTACATACATTAGCAGCTGTAAACACTCATAAAAACATTATAAAATGGTTTGGTGCCGACCTGTATACTGAACATATGAGGATTAGCTAACATTTATAATCCTCAGAGAACGTTACAGACGTTGTTTTTGGTTCCTCTCTGTTTCCTGAATATATCCGTATGTGTGTGAATGTGTAAATGAGACACATTAACTTATAGCACTTTGTAGAAGGAGCTTTATAAAGTTCACTCCATTGACTCGTATTAGTTCACGGGGCGGATCTGCCTCCTCCAATATGGCGGCGACGTCGACGTACGGTCCAGCGCTCAATGAGGCGTCTATGTATATATGTCTATGCTTCTGGGCACAACACGTGAAAAAGGCGAAGAAGAAAAACGTGCAGTGTCAGTGGTCACGTCTTCTTCCTTGATGTTTTTTCAAAATAAATTAGGCTCTGCATTGGCGGTTATTTACCCAAATATACACCTCCACCCAGCGTTTAAAGGGGACCACATGATGTGTTTTCTAATGTTTTTATGTGTTTACAGCTGCTAATGTATGTAACGCTGTCACTGTGATGATACATGACAGTTAAATATTGAATATGTCTATAATAACCACATCCTGACATGTAACTGTGATTTTTGATGGGTACTAATAATAACAATCATGACAAAAAATTAACAAAGACTGCAGATCACGATAAGAAGCTGTAACTGGCAGTGAGCTGCTTTCTTTTCTGTAAGCAGTGAAGTGATGTACTCCATGACAGAACATTATAAAATATGATAATGTATTAAATAATGTTAAACGGTGAAAAAAAATGTACAGTTGCAGTAGGCTTCTATTATAAATATGCAGTATAGTTTATTATTATTATTATTATGACTACTACTACTATTTTTCTGCATATTCTTGACTTTGAATGGGAGCTGCTGTAAATCATTTCTGTTTCTGATTCATATATTATGCAGTCAGTTGTCAATATTTTAAGTTAGATTAAATGAATCAAGACAGATGTAACATTTACATCTCAGGGTGTGGTTATTATAGACACAGATTCAATATTTAAGTCATTTATCATCACAGTAACAGTGTTACATACCAGCCTTAAACTGCTAAACTGTTGAGTTAAACTGTGGTCACTGTATGTTACTGCGTTGACGATTCAGGACCCGTGTCAAAATTAAGAAACTGTTCTGTGAAACTTTCTTCTGCCCATGCCCACAATATGTTGACAGAAGTTCATTAAAAATCTTTGTGGTTATCACGTATAATCACGTAATTGTATTATTTATTCAACTTTATTAACGTATTACGATGTTAAACTGTAAGTGGATTTTACTTATTATTGAATACAAATCAAACCAAGAGTGAGATCAATTTAACCTATATGCAGTGTTGGGGAGACTTAAACTACATGTAGTTGAACTACACAGCTTAACTACAATTTGCTGTAACTTGCTGGTAGTTAAACTACATTCATATTTTGTGCTGCGTCAAGTAATTCAACTACTTTTTGGGTAATTTTTTGTAGTTTAACCACTCAATTTACTAACTACAATTTTGGCAAATAAGACGAGTTTTCATATATATATATATATATATATATATATATAGAAATATATATATATAGAAATAAAAGATCTATATAATATACATTTTATTTTATTTTTCTTTGAAGAAGTTCAACACTGGTGTCCCAGCCAGTGCAGCATGTGAGCGGCTTTTTAGTGTTGGTAAAGATGTTTATAGTGCCAACTGGATCCGGCTGTCTGATAAAAACTTCGAGAGACTGCTCATGTGACATCTAGTTCTAGTGCCGAAGTGTTAGTGCCTCTGAAGTTCCTGTGATGTTGACCAAAAATGTCAGCTTTTGTTCTTTAAAAAATAAAACTTGAGTTGAGAGGCATATTTGTATGTGAATTTTTTGTAGGCTATTATATTTTGTTTCATATACATCATATGTTGATTTATTTAACGCTGATTTAAATGAGTATAATGAGTATAAGTAGTTGCTAAAGCTACTTTTTTTAGCAGTAGTTTTACAAACCACATTTCTCCAGAAGTAGAAATGCAGTTTGTTAAAACTACAGCCAGGCTGAACTACATGTAGTTTTACATGCTACGCTTGCAAACTAGCTTCCCCACTGCATATACAGTGTTAATATTTAATGGGCCCTGGGCCACTCTGCACTGAAAAAATTGGGCCTTAAGGTCGAAAAGGTTAAGAACCCCTGGTTTAGAGCAAATGCGCTATGATTAAACTTCAATCTCCGACGGGAAATATCCGCACTTTGCTGCATAGAAGCCTAACGAAAACGGCCTTCGGATACTCCAAAACGTCTCTATACATTTACATACCCCGTCATGTTAGTATTTTTAGCTAACTGTTACTCATTCTACTCTAATCATGCATTTAGTTTCTTTCATGCTCCTGGATCCATACAAATGCATATGTTCAAATTTAGCGTCAAATTCCTGTACCGGTACTTTGGTTTTAAACTTTTGCTTGCTCAATTCAATTAACTTCACTTTACCTCACGACTTCCCACTCTACTATGCGGGGACTGCCGTGCAGAGAGGCCAACTTCATACTCTGACCCGCTACACCGGTCAACCACATCAACAATTGTCCGTGCATCCACAAATGCGTACTTAGCGTACTCATTGAAATTCTCCACCTTGAAACAAATCGCGCATCATCCCCAGGTAATTGCATCTCCCCGCTTGATGACGACAAAGAACACCTCCTTGAATTCCTCCGATTCACATTCACCAAGGATGCATTGCCTTTAGTCACACAAATCATCTATGTGTGTTTCAATCTTATATTCGACTTGCTATCGTTTTTCACCTACTGTCTTCATCTTCTCTCTGCATATCCCCTTAGCTTTTCCTTATTGCTTCTACTCATTCTCTTTTATGTGAGTAATAGTGCTATTTGTGCATATAAATACTAACTTTACTAATAGGTACCGCTTCATACCACCAAATCTTCATTTCCTTTATTAGCCAGCCAATTTATACCACTTAATAGTTCTTCTATGTGAAATCCTTTATCTTTCACAGCTGTTCATCTCTGTTCTCATGTGACAGTGACGAGACTCAAACTGTCGCTTCTCAGTTGCAGGGCAAAAGTGTATCCCCTTAATCACATCCCATCCCTGGGGGTTAGATGGAACATCTCTCTTTAGTACATTCCCATAATTTATTTATCTATTATTATATCCGTTATACATCACGTTATCAATTACAATACTTATGCATCGTATATGATATATCCTAATAATGCGCATTTATATAGATTACTTATAATTAATTCCATGGACCAACAACCCACTTTCACATCCACTGTTAGCTGAAACTCAAACCCCACACACAGCTTCAGAGGACACAATAAGCACAATCAACACTGAACACTTAACACAACCGGGCCGGCCCCCCTTTTTTCCTTCTACTCACAAACACAAACACTTATTAAGCTGAATTTCGTCAGAGCTCGTGCACATCTACTGCAACTTGGTTTGTTGGACTCAGAGTACGGTAAACCGTCTCTAACAGCCCACCAAGTGCCACACCACATTATTATTTTAAAGTCCACGAGCGTCCCGTGGACTTGCCGAATTTTCTAATGTCACAACCCTAAGTTTGGTTTGACATAACATTTCTCTCTCATTCTAACTTTTCTTCGTGGTCTTCATCACTTTTCTTCTCTACCTGGCCAGGCTTTTCACACTCTTTTCTACTCTTTTTTGCTCTTTGAGACAACTAGCCATGCCGTTAATGATGCTGGTCGCACGCAAGTCTAACGATAGTGTAAGCTTGGGATCTGCCTGTCACTATTGCTTCGTGGCATATCCAGTACAGCCACTGCGGCCAAAGCAGTTTCTCTTTTTTTTACTCATTTATCTATTATTTTTTTTCTTCTTCTTTACCTTTATTCTCTTGTCTTTTTGCTATGCTATCCTAATTATTCTTCTCTTTTTCACTTCTCTATTTCTGTTTCTTCTTGTCTTCTTCTCTAATCTTTTTTCTTCACTTGAGACAACATATCGCATAGGAAATAATGACTAATCTCACGCATGTCTTATGAAGATGTAGGCTTGACCCCTGCCTGCCACCCTCAGCACCGTATTACCAATAAAGTCATAAATCTCTACCGCATAAGTTTCTCTTTCCCTTAATTTAGAAAATTTAGACAGACCCGTATCATCAAACTACACACCTATTGCCCGTTTTCCCCCCAATTTGGTAATTTTCAGCTTGACAGACGTTGGAAAACACACACAGTCCCGTTCAGGGCCTGAGTTTGACCCCAAGAGTGAAAATGCTCACCTTGTTTGCCGGCTGGGGTGAAAGTCAGTCTCTGGACCCCTGTCGTGTGTCCAAGTAGTCAAAAGCGATCCTGTTTGTGACGCCACCTGTGGTTTCTGGGCTTTTCTTCCTTAAGGTGTCGGCGTGCAGTTTGATCATAAAAGGAGTCTGCGGAGGCAAGGCGGGTGGAATGAAGAAGCAATCTTTATTAAAACAGAATCTAGCGCCTTGAATCCGGGTCAGAAAGCGGCCGCTTTCTGATATCACCAAATCTGTGGACAAAACAATGCCAAAAATGCTCTGCCCTCTGCTCCCTCAAAAAACCCCAGCCTTTGCTTCTTAGGAGGTTTTTCCAAGTGCCACCCCCGTTTCTTTCCCTGCACCGGCCTTTAGAGCCCCCTTTCCAGTAAACACCCACTTCTTCTAATTGGTCATTTTGGCATATTATCCAATAGACTAAAAGAGGAGTTGACCTGTTTCTCTACTCTTCTCCCCTAACTCATCTGACCTGGCTGCTGTCAACTGTAGGTCTTGTCCCCAAAATGACCCAAATGGGTTCCCCATCCCTCTACGGGAACATAAATGTTCGGTCATCTCCCACCATTTGGCAGTGGCCAACCTCAGGTTTTAGTACTTTATGATGGCCTGCCGTGTGTTAACCTTTAGCCTTCACCAGTTGAAAAACTACTTTAGGACCCCTGGAGCTGTGAGCCTCACTCTGTCTCTACTCCTCCATTCACATGAGGAGAAACAATTAGTCATCATTCAATCTACACTAAGTAAATTAAAAATCAGAATGTGTTGCCCTCGAGATACCTCAGCTGCCTCTGGGCTAATGTTACATCAATCGCTCTGGCTGCCTTGTCCGAGGTGCCTGAAAACTTAAGGCCCGCCCTACTCTGCTCTGATTGGCTAGATCTCCTTGCTTACCTTGGTTGCGTCCGAAATTCCATACTATACACTACATACTCAATATGTGTACTATCGCTCAACATACTTTTGAGTGAATAACAGTAGTATGCATCTTTTCAGACGCATTGTTTAGCGCAGATGTGACGCACTTCCTGCCGGTTGGATTGGAGATGCGTAACTGTGGTAACCCATGTCAACCTCGCCTCTACTGGCAATCTGCAATAATACTCGTGTAAAACATGTTTTATTTGGCTTTTACTTAAGTATAAGGTTTCGCTTATGATAACACACTGTTGTGGTTATAGTGTTAACTGAGTTAATTAAGGAGCTAAAGTTCATTAAACGGGTACCGTTAGAAACTTAAATTGAAGTGTTATAACGTTAGACGTTACACCAGAGCTGCATTTAAGCTGCACTTGCACAAGCTGCACTTGTTGTCCGTTGTGTCGTTGTTGTCGTCACCGCTGCATTGCATTGTGGGACATTTATGCCGGTGTAGTGTCCAGTGCTTGCATACTGTAATATTTACCGGAAATAGTATGCACCTCACGTATTATTAGGTGCATACTAAGGTTTCGGACATACTAAAAAATCTCACATACTATTTTAGCATACTCAATAGCATGTTAGTATGGAATTTCAGACGCAGCCCTTGAGTACCACTGGTGGTTGGAACTATCACTTTAAACGACTGGTTACAGTTTGGTTTTTTTAATCATCCATGCTACAGCAACGCAACATGATAAAAAAAAAAAAAACACTTCACCAAAATATTACTACGCCGGATTTCCCGCACCGTGCCGGAGGTCTTCAAGCCCTGCTCCAGACCTAGGGGTAATCTGGACAGTAGCAAAGGTTACACAGGCTAGAGAGCACTGTGTAGCCAATAATATATATATTTCTGTGGATGATATAGAGAGAGGACAAAAGTTATCGTCTTGCTCAGGCCAGTGCTCGTTTATTTCTGACACTTCAACATAAAACTCTTACATCAGCTACTTAAGCTTTCTGATTTTAAATTCATATTCCCTTCATACCAATACTAAAACATATAACAAATAGAATAACAAATACTGACATCAGACTCACAATAAACACTATAAACATTCTGCCAAAAGCAATATAAGAACACAAATATAGACATGAAATCAAAATAATCTCAATTATTTTCCACACAAACATGAATTGGCTTAATTTAAAAATATTAAAATGTACAAAAATAATATAACTCAACACATACACATTCACTATACCCTCACTCTCACATTCCTTCACATTTAACACATACATGTCATTCAAACTCATCTACCACATACACAATTGATCTTGATCTTACACTTAACTTCCGCGGTTAGCATGTGTGCCGTGACCCTGCACATGTTGGCTAGCAACTCGAAACTGAACTCGTCTGAAAATATCGTCTTTCTTCACCTTTTACTTACAACTGGCTGGCTCAAACTCTTAATACTCTTGAAAACATCATGTTCCCTGATACTTATGTCTGTAACTTACAAAACTATTATAGATATCCGAAATTCACACAGTACATATCCAACATGGCGACACCCGTCGCGATACGAAGCTTTACACTTCGGCTTTCAACACAGTGTAAACATCTCAAAAACATACAAAAACCTTTCAGGACGATTAATACAGTAGTGATATTAGATACACAACTGAGCTAAACATAGAAACACAAGTTTTATCGTACCTGTGGATGATACAGAGAGAGGACAAAAGTTATCGTCTTGCTCAGGCCAGTGCTCGTTTATTTACAGTTTTGTTTACATCAAAACTTAAAATGTGGCATTTCCAACCCACTACACTTTCCTAGACGGCTAACTCCGACTTTAGTCGAATTATGCTTCACACAGACTCAGGGTCTCTGCATGCAACTAACCATCTTCTATAACTTGGCACCACGTCACACACACACACATACTCACAGACACACACATTCCTTCAGGGTAGAGCATATCACACTCACATGTGATATCATTGTTTCTTTGTTCTGCCAGGCACACACACACACACACACACACACACACACACACACACACACACTTGTATATAGTACATGTTAGTTAGATTGTGTGTTTCCATCTTTGTGTTAAATAAAAGACCTTGAATCTTCTTGCTGTCTATTCAATATTATACAAGAGTGAATGTTGCCAACCTCTACACTGTCAAGAACTCCAAAATCCTTCAACCATTGCTAGCTGTTATGGTAAATTTGATTGTAGTTATTAAGTACAGAGTTATAAACAGTTCAGTACATTTTTATGAGACTGATTTAGTAAAATTGCTATCTTTTCCCTTCTTCAAGGGTGGCGCCCTGAGGTGATCTAATGCAAATTGGATCATACTATTTATCATAATTAATAATTATCCCAAATAATCATTAATTATTATTGATAGCCAAATTTAACCTAAATCCCCCTTTTATTTTTGTTAAACACCCCTTAACTGGGCCTTGTGTAATGCAAGGCCCAACACTGCGCAGGCGCGAGATTTCTTTTCCGGGGCCGTGAGCCGGAAGTAGAAGGGCAACGGCGGCGTCTTTCCTCCAAAATCACTGCAAGAAATAGCGCCCTTGTGCATCTAGGTTATGTAATTATCATGTACACCATATACGAAATGTACAAAGATGTACTGTAAATTCCGGACTAAAAGCCGCTAGTTTTTCCCCATGCTTTGAACCATGCGGCCTATACGACGATATGGCTTATCTATAGATTTTTATGGGCTAACGGCCCCCAGGGGGCAGGAAGCGCAGAAAAGCGCTCTTGCGAAAAGTGCAAGAGCGAGACAGAAAGGTGGAAGAGATAATGCGCTGAGGAAGACACTAGTTTGTGTTTTGAACAGTCATTTTGCACATCATGCACACACCCTCGTCATGGAAAACACAAGAAGAAATGCATATGATGCATCTTTTAAGTTAAAGGCGATCGAGCTGCTGCACGTAAGCTTGGCATCAATGAATCGATGGTGAGAGACGTTGGAGACGACAGCGTGAAGAACTGACTCAATGCAAAAGGACGACAAAAGCTTTCAGAGGTAATAAAAGCAGATGGCCCGAACTTGAAAATGTTCTTGAAGACTGGGTGAACACACAGAGAGCAGATGTGGACACCTGCGTCCTATAGTCAGGTGCGGCCTATGTACACGTTTTTTTTTTCAAATGAAAATTAGTTGGTGCGGCTTATATTCAGGTACGCTCTTTTGTCCGGAATTTACGATAGCTTTGTCTCGCTCTTCATACGCCATCTTTCTCGAATACTGAGGCAGAAGCCCTTTTCAGATAGAAAAGGCGGCACATTTGCTCCAAGGTAAGGGTGGCAATGTGCCGGCCTGTCTTTCTAAAATGGAGGCGTAAAATTCCTCCTTTTCCAAAAGCCGCCTCTGAGGCAGGCGTAAACATGTGACGTGAAGCTCGAAGTTGGGCTGTGAACGGTGACATAGAATTTGTCTTCAAAATAAGAGCTTTACATTGCACCCCACCGGAGTTTAACACTGTGTTCTTAGCGGGGGGCTTTTATTTGAAAGTAGCGACCTTAGCTTTCCGACACAACATCAAGCTAACACAACAAAACAGCTACACAGACCGAGGAGACGCTAGCATCTCCTGGATCTCAGCGGCTGTCCAGTTGTTCATCTCAATGTCCGCGGGTGAAATGAAGGACTGACTGCTGTGATCAGCTGTTTCTTGGTTTTAAAACTCCCCGGCTGTGGGTCGCACAACAGCGCAGGTCATCGACACCTCATGCAGAGGCCAGCACATTTCCGCCACGTATTTAGATAGCAGTCGAGGCGGAAAATCGGCGGACCACAACAGACCCCCAATTTGCCGCCCTCTGTCTAAAACCGCTGACCGATGCGCTAAAAGGACGGGCAAATTGGCGGCTTGGTGCTCTGTCTAAAAACGGCTAGAGTTTGTATTTCTGGTGAAGTAAAGAGGTCAGCTGGAGGTGGCTCTATTAGCACTAGTTGAAATGTGTACAGCGCAACCTATTGTACCAGGGTATGCTTCGGCCAATAATCCGATTTTCTCATGTATACTCAGACAATTGCAGTTGTCTGATTGAGTAGTCGAACTATGGCTGTAATCCGACTAAGTTGTGCATCTAAACGCACTGAGAGTTGAAGGAGAGATCAGTGAATGACGACTTGGGTATAGACCGCCTAATTTGGAAGAGTGGATGTGGTTGGTCAGAGACTGATGATGATCTGATCAGCTGGCTGTCACTACAGCTGGGGCTCATGACTTCTATGTCCTGCATGAATTTGTGCTAGGCTTCATTTATTGTGTTTTATTCGAAATAATTATAATCACCCAAATTAAAGTCCATTTAAAGTAAACCATACTATATATGACCGTTAGTTCTGCCCACAGAATATAGGTTAAGACCAAATCATCAGTTAGGCACAAGTAGTCCACTTTGTAATAGCCTGTGAAATATACACCAAAATATTCCTTCATTATGACACAGTGCTCATTGGTAATTTATCTTCGTTTATTACTCTAACAAGTACAATGTGTCGAAATCTGCTTAAAAGTGACAACTTTGAAATTGGGTGCATGCTTTAAAGGGACACTGTACTGTATACTGCAATGTTTAATATGAAAACACTATATAGTATGAATATTTGCTTAAGATCTCTAACTCCTCCTCTAACCTGAGGAGTTTTGTCTTTGCAAGAGCAATTCTGAAATATTTTGGAACTGCGGACCAGCAAGCAGCACGGCCGCCTTCACCACCACCAAACCAGGATGTTTAAGTTCAAAAATATTTTACAATTTAGAATGAACATTTTTGAGGAACACTGCATCAGTTTCATTTATTGACTTATAGAGTATCCCCATTGTTTACCTTGTATTATCATTTAATATCAGTTCAACTTGCTCGGTCAGGTCAACTTAAGATGTTTAATTTTAATTTGAGGGAGGTTTTCACAACTCTTGCCTGTTTTCCTCTTAAAATGTAATAGATTGTTGCATCTTTGTGGATCACCTAAAAAGGTTTAGAAAAAAACTGAAAACTGAAATGGCCCTGCCGACATGTTCACCACAGGATGAATTGTAAGAACTTAGCTGACCTTCTGACATTTCATCTGCAGCCATCATCAGCTCAAAATTTCAGTGAACACCACATTGATGTTGACATTTGAGACTATTTTCTACCTATTATGAATGTCTAACAACATGGTTGCTTTCACTCTAAATACCCTTGCAAAGAGCAGGTCTTAGACTGAATTGGCCATGACTCAATAACCATTGGTCCAATCATCATAAAACTCAGCAGATATCTTCAGTCCGTGTTTTGAAATAGTTCTACTGAAGCATTTTGAAACGTGAATACCAAAATGTGTACCTCGAAACCTGGTGGCCTGATTGTCAGAAAATTCTGTTGCTGTTCCTAAACTGAAACACTGCAGATATTTAGAAGGACTCTATAAAGTTTGACAGAAGCTTTTCTTTGACTCATCTTTGCCTGCAAGTGAAATTGCTAAAAAAAAATCATACACTACCTTCATTCTCTCTCTGTAAGAGCCTTATCTCCAGCCTCTTTCAATACAGTTTAAGAGGGTGAACACTGAACATCATTATTTTGTCAAATAAACAACAAGTCATTGAAGAGTAGCAAACCAAAGATTATCATCCCGACCTGTTCAAACATTAATGACACAGTCAGATGTAGTGACCTCCTTCAGGATGTTTATCAGCTGAGATCAGACGACTCATTACAGATGAGAATTTTTTTCTCTTCATTTACTGAATAAATCCAGTGTGGTTTTAAAGTCTGACTCTTGAAGAGCAACAACACAGCGTTAATTTATGTCAGCCACATTTTTCTTAACTGATATGAACAAGTCTCCCAAAACAAAAGAGTGCTGAAACATTAAGTGATAATATGAGAAAGCGTTGAGCTGCTTAACTGAAAATAGATCAGAGTGACTGTTGGTTGAGCTTTAATCCCATCAACATCTGTGACAACAGCTGTTTAAGATTTGAATGTCAATCTAAATACAACTACTGTGTGTACTGAATAATCTGGTCACTATGAGTTAAATTATGAGAACAACACAGCCAGTTTCAGTCACAATATAATTCCTTACTATGCCTATAAAAGTACAATTGGTGTCTAAGTAGTGGGTTTCACAGTTGTCCAATCATAAACTATCTTAAATTCTGTACATCCAAACTGATGAGACACATTTTTTTGCTCCTCTGCTCACAACAAGAGGATATTTCATCTGAAAGAAATGTATCGTGTTGAAGAAAAGACACAGACAGTAATGCAATGATATCTTTATGTTTTTGTTCAAATGCTCAAGAACACAAAAATAATAAGTTTAATATGTACAAGTGTTTGTTGCTCTAAACCAGGGGTCACCAACACGGTGCCCGCAGGCACCAGGTAGCCCCCAAGGACCACATGAGTAGCCCTCAGGACTGTTCTATAAATGAAAACTGAATATTGATATTATCTGTTTCCCACCTTGTTAAGTCATTGTTGTCATTAACGTGAGCAGTGTCTTCACATACATGAGTATCATTAATCATTAATAATCATATATAACTAAAGGCAAACTGAGCAAATTTGTTATTTCAGAAGAGTGTATCAAACTGGTTGCCCTTCGTATGACTCAGTACCCATGAAGTAACTCTCAGTTTCAAAAAGTTTGGTGACCCCTGCTCTAAAACTTTGTCATCCAGCCTTCATAATCATAACAAAATACAGTAATTCTGTATGTCAACATATGTATGAACTTAAGAAAAAGCAAATATTTCCACATCTTTGTCACAAATTAGTTCACTTCTCTAATCTAGTGTTTGAAATAATGTCACAAGTTCGCTAGCTGTCCATCAATGTGCATTTTGATGTAAATCAGAAAAGACGTGCAAATGAAAAAAATCATCAACATCTTCTGATCAAAAAGATTGTTGTTGTTAATCAGCTGTCATATAAAAGAGAAAGAAATGAAACATCTATCAAGAAGTACTAATACACTGCTACAGTGTGGGCAGGTGTTCATATAGCTGAAGAAAAAGGACTGTTTCCTGCTCACATGGTGAAAATCAGATGACCACTGAAGGTGGTATGATGATTTCCATTGTCAAATATCCTTGAGTTAGCCCACTGACGCATGAACACAACATCTCCGACCTCTAGAAGCAGCGTGACACCATTAGAAGAACTCTCACTACCGGACGGCTGATGTTCATATGCATTACAAATAGTCTCTCCATTCTTGACCAACCAAGCAGATGAATGATGTGAAGCATGTCCATGTCCATGTATGTGTAACTCAAAGTGGTAGGCTCCTCTCACTGGTGCAGTGAAAAAACCTGTGGGACATTTTAAACAAAGAATCAACTGCTGCAACATCTGTCAACCAGGTTGATGTCAACATAGTCATGAATTCAAATGTATTATCTATTTTTGTGACTTTGAGTACCTGTGTTTGGGTTGTAGGCGTTTCCAATGTTAGTGATGATGTGTCTGAAGACCAGAAGAGTGTGTGTGTTAAATGGTCCAAGAGTTCCAGAGCCTGAAGCCAACAGTGAAGCAGAGAAAGCCACCTGTTTGACTGAGAGAGAAACATACTTGTTTTGAAGAGACTGATGTTACAGCAACGATGAGCATGTTTCAAAATGAAGTTATCTAAAGGCACATATTATTCTCAGTATTTTTGTGCTGTCCACATCAGATAAGGTTTTACTTTAGACAAATATTATGAGAACTACATTGATTGAATATTGAATTGCTGGTTTAGTTCTCAGTCTTACCTTCTCCATCTCTCTTTAGAGCCTCCACCTGGTTTTCTGTGACATCAGTCCTGGCTTTAATGGAGATCAGCTCTGCTGTTTGTGCTGAAATTCATCAAAAAATTGGCAAAAGTGTCTCCAATGAAAACAATCTTTGATGGTGAAAGATATTCAATTATCACTCCTTTCATTGCAGTGTGTTTGTCTCTAATTTGTTGGGGAGCCACTGCCAACCTAACATTTCCCAGCAGAATACTGCATTTTAACAAGATGATCAATGTTATTCACTTTACCTCTTAGTCTTTTTAATAGTGTGGCTGATCTGTGTATGTAGGAATGTAGCTCTCAATCATTGAACCATTCTTTTTGCTAAAAATGCAACAAGGGTCAAAATCATGTATGAAATCACCTCATGGCTGATAATGCTGACAGGTAAGAAAGACAGCATCAGATCAATATAAATATCATCCTCACTGAAGTTTGAGAGTGTAAACATTGAACAACCTGACATGAAAAACAAGTTATTAAAGGAGTAACAAACAACAGATCATCAGCCTGACCTGTTCAAACATTAAGGACACAGTCAGATGTAGTGACCTCCCTCAGGTTGTTAATTGGCTGAGATGACATCAGAAACATGTTAGATGAGTAATACAGAACATTTTTCTCTCTTTGCTTCCTCAATAAATCCAACATCATAATAAAGTCTGACTTTGGAAGTGCAAGAGCTGTTGATGATCAATCATTACCAGGGCACATTGTCCTTCTCAGGGAGCCACTGCTGAGGTAGAAAGTTGTTGTTTTTTCTATCCATTGTCAAAGTGGTAGCATATTTCTGGAATGAAATATTGAGTTGCTGGTTTAGTTCTCAGTCTTACCTTCTCCATCTCTCTTTAGAGCCTCCACCTGGTTTTCTGTGACATTCGTCCTGGCTTTAATGGAGATAAGCTCTGCTGTTTGTGCTGGAGAAAAGTCACATCATGGCATGTTTGTCTGTAACCTGTGTACACATACACCTATGTTTGATAGTTACATGTATTTCATCGTGGCTGGCTTCATCAAGGTTGGCTATGGCCATCGAGCATTTAGATATTGTGTTAAAAAGTACTCAAACTGGTCAGGAGAATTGAGACATAAGCAACAGAATGAATTGTAATGTGTTTATTCAGTCTTTCAATCACCTGTTTCACAGAGAGGGAGAGCAATGTCATTGTTCTGAACTCACTGTGGAAAGAACAATCTGACCAACATGATCTGGATTTCTTCAAATAGTTCTTATAATATCACATTTCTACTTTAGTTCTCAGTCTTACCTTCTCCATCTCTCTTTAGAGCCTCCACTTGGTTTTCGGTGACATCAGACCTGGCTTTAATGGAGATCAGCCCTGCTGTTTGTGCTGGAGAAAAGTCACATCATGACATATAATGTATATAATGAAAATTTTAGCAGAAGCCAAAACAGTTAAATAACTTGTATTGTCATTTGTTTCATCAAACAGTGTTTTATTGATTGTTTGTTTTCTTGATCAGAGATATGATGTTTTCCACACAGTACCTTGAAGTTGTTGCTTTAGCTTCTCCACCTCAATCTTCTGTTCTCTCAGTTGAGCTGCTTGTACTTGAGAAATACAGTAAATGCCAGATTGTTAGCTTTTTACTGCAACATCAATATACTTGGAAAGCTTCATTGTAACAGTGACCTCAGTTTGTTGCTGTGATTGGAAAATGAATGAAACACAATAGCTTAAAAGGTGTAGAAGACAAGGATTTTTAGACTGACAACATTCTGTTGCTGTTGTTAAACTGACACACTGTGTACATTAAGAGGAATGTTATAAAGTCACCTAGGAGCTTTTCTTTGACTCATCTTTACCTGCAGGTCATACTGCAAGACCGTTCAGTGTTACAACATTATACAACAACCTCCTGTGACAAAGCAGTGGTTCTTATTGATATAACTTCCCTCACTACCTTACATACTACTGTACCTTCATTCTCTCTCTGTAAGTGCCTCATCTCCACCCTCTGTTCAGCCAACGAGGCGCTCATCTCTCTCAGCACAGCATGGATGTCTTGTGTATATCTCTGTTGTTGGTCAGCAGCATTTGTTGGTTCTCTTCTCTCAGCTCCAGTTTGATCTCCAAGTGGAATAATGTGGTTGTCAGACTCTGTTTGAAGCTTAGCCGTGCAGAGAGAGCAGATCAGCAGCAACAGAGGAAAACACATTGTCATCTCCATTCTCAAAGTGACGGTCTGTTCAGTTCTACTGTGTAGTTTCTGTGTTCATCTCAGCCTTAAATAGTGTCTGATGCTGATCAATCATTACCAGAATAGGGAACATTGTCCTGCTCAGGGAGCCACTGCCAACGTGGAACATTGTTGTTGTTGAGCAGGGAAATATTTTGTCTGCAACAGTGTTCAGGTGTGTTGTGCACGTCAAGTAGAATCCACATCAATGACATGACCTAACGTTTCTCAGCAGAGCACTATATTTGAACAAGATGATCAATGTTATTCACTTTACTTCTTAGTCCTTTTAATGTTGTGGCTGATTTGTGTATGTTGGAATGTTGTAGGCATTTCCAATGTTAGTGATGATGTGTCTGAAGACCAGAGGAGTCTGTGTGTTAAATGGTCCAGTATTTCCAGAGCCTGAAGCCAACAGTGAAGCTGAGAAAGCCACCTGTTTGACTGAGAGAGAGAGAGAGATAGTTTTTGATTTTCAAAATGAATTCCAATAAAAAAAATATGACATGATAACCAGATTAGACAGAAATATATATATATGTTAAAACGTCTCATAGAAACACAGAGTTAAATCAACAACAGAACACAGAGCTTTGATGAAACACCACTGAGACAAAAACTCATCAACATTATTCATCAGAGAGAATCTAAAATCCACTCTAACTCTGGCTTTCACCAACGACACAAACATTGACAGCAGCTCGTCACCTGACACATTCTCTATTTGATTTTTCCTGCTTTTATAAATAGCCAGTTTGGCCTGTCCCACTACAAAGTTCAACAGCTGCCACTTCTTTGCATTTTCTTTTTTGTAGCCAGCACCAAAAATGAAAGCAGTTTCAGACCAAGTCTCACTACAGTTTAAAAACACAGTTTTCAGGGCTTCAAACACAACTTCTAGTCTTCTACAGTCCAGGAAACAGTGAAAAACAGTTTCTGGTTCCTAACAGAAAGGACAATTAATGGAAACAGAAGGATTTTTCCTTGAAACAAAACTATTAACAGCCAGTGCCCCCTGCAGAATCCTTCACCTGAACTCTTCTTTAGCAGCGGTTTATAAAACAGCCTCCACACTGGTTTCCAGTCATCCTGCACCTTTAGTCTCTCTCTCCACATAGTGTCCTTCCTCCCACTCAGCTTTCTCTGATTCAAAGCTCTGACACAGGATTCATATAATGCTTTCCCATTCAACATGGACAAATTTACAGACGCAGCCATATTTCTGACCAGTAATGGTTCCGTCCAGTCCAGTTTGTTCAGTTTTAAAACCCAGTTCAGTGAACGGATCTCTTCCATCAGGAGTCTCTGTTCCAATAAAATAGTCCTGTAGTATTTCCATTTCCTCGCTAGTCAGTCTTTTAATCCATGCGTTTAAAGGAGTCATCACCTGGTTTTTTACATATCCAGTCCCTCTTGGATCGCTTTGGATCAATTCTTAAAACTTATTAGAAATTTAAAAAAAAATAAAAATCAAACATAGAGCTTGTTCTGACACTTTTTCATACCGCGACTTTCTCACGCGAGATTATGCGCGAGGTTTGGTCTGGATGTGCATTGTATTAATATGTAATGAGGCGCGCATTGATTGGCCGCAGGAAGGACAGAGCCGGAATGGGGGGCGAGCCTGCATGCACACACAGACTCCAAAACATAAACAGCCCCCTGTCATGGCGCACACACTAAATGACGAACCTTACGGAAATTCAGGCATTTGTGTACGAGCCAGAGTCGGAAACCGAACGGGAGAGTGAAGAGGCAGAGACGGTGGAAGAGACACGTTTACAGCAGGACGTCTCTGAATGGTAAATTCTTTTTTCTTACTTTTCACACTCGTGTTTTACATGTAAGACCTGAGTTTTAATGCTGGCGGTGACGATGTATGGCGTGAAAATGACAGAGAAATAAGCAGATTCGGCGTGCTCACTCTGGCTGAGGATGGCTGTGAGCCGATGCATATGCAAGTAGCCTCCTGTGGTAATGTCACCACAGGAGCAGAGTCAAAATCTCGTGCTTTAGGAACGCGCACTACTGTGCGCTATTCCTGTTCAGAAAAAGAGCCAAAGCGAAAAAAATAAGCCACTTTCAAACTCCAGCTTTTCAGGCAAGTTTCAACAGAGGTCCAACACCAATATGCATGATTTAACGAGAGAAATTGCGATTTCCGGGTGATGACTCCTTTAAAATGTCTCTAGTGTGACGACTTGAACTGAGACCCAGTAGAGATGCCACTGCCTCTGTGTTGTGAAATCCTGGACCTGCAGTATCCACTAGGGCTGCACAAAAAATCGTTAAAAAAATCGCGATCTCGATTCACACATACACGTGATCTCATTTCCACACATAGCGATTCTGAAGCAATTTTTATATCTCGGGCTGGATCACAAACAAATGCTCCTATTTTCCTCCCGGATTTTTTGAAGCGCCCCCAAACGCAGCACTTGATTCAGTGGAGGAAGCCCGCCTGCAGTTGAATGTTTGGAAGGAGTGAGTGAGAAGCCGTTTTTAGACAGGGCAGCAAGCCGCCAATCTGCCCGTCCTTTTGCCGGCTAGGTCCGCGGTTTTAGATAAAGGGGTTCATTCGCACCGCGCCAGACGCTCCATTCGCGCCGCCGCCGCCTGAATCGCGTGTCATCGCGCCATTTACATTGATTTTCAATGTAGAGTTGCTGCTCCATTCGCGTCTATCGCGTTCGGTCTGAACGCCCCTTTAGAAAGCGACCACAGCAGCTATCACATATCACCTAGCCAAGGATACGGCCCTAATAAACACTGTACAACATGAGGGATTAATGAGGGATTAATAAAGGATGCCCTATCATCTTGGAGACTAATTTTTTTTTTTTTTTTTACTTTTGTAAAAATAATTTCTCATCAATGATAGAACTTCAACAAAACAAAAAAAAACATTGCTTTGGCATAGACAATGTTTTTTTTTTGTTTTGTTCAAGTTCAAAAATCGTGATTCACATTTTTTCCAGAATCGTGCAGCCCTAGTATCCACTATGTGTTTCAGCTTCACTGACCCGGCTGAACATGACCGCTGTGTGAGAGCAGGTCTGCTGGCGTCTTGAACATCCAGCCGGGCCCCGTGGATCAGAGGCTCTTCCAGGAGCCAAAACAGTGAAGCTGCAGGTTCCAGTCTTTTCCATTTAAAAAGAGTCCAGGCTCTAAACAGTCCCTGATAAAATGGAGGCAAGTCACAAAAATGGATAAAACCACAGTCCCTTAAAAACAAAGACGCATCCAAACCCAAACATGCTACTCCCCTTGATATGGTGCTCATTATTGGTTTCCAGACCACATCATCATTTTCTGTGATGTAACGTTGAATAAACTGTAAACTGAAAGCTGCTGCTCTGCTCTCCAGGTGCAATAACCCCTGCCCCCCTCTTCCTTTGGCAGGTAGAGCATGCTCTGGGAAAACTCAGTGCAAGTTATCCAAAAAAAAATTAATAATGACATACTGCACTTTTGTAACAGACCAAAAGGGAGTTCCATACATTATAACTTATGCCAGAGACTTGATGCTGCCAAGTTATTAATAATCATTCAGGACTCTTCCTCTGTAAGACATGTGGTAACAGCCACTTCCACTTGGCCAACGTCCCCTCCACCTTCTCCACCACTCCCTCCCAGTTCTTCTTTATGTTATGTTCATCTCCTAGATGGACTCCCAGGTACTTTAGGCCTCCCCTCCTCCAGCTTAACCCTCCTGGCAGCTGAGGGAGACCCGCAGACCAACTCCCAACTGCTAAGCCCTCGCTCTTTGCCCAGTTAACTTTGGCAGCTGATATTTTACCAAAGTCTTCAACAATGCTTCCTAAAACCTTCACATCTTTCTGGTTCCTTACAATAACAATAATATCATCTGCATATGTAGAATGTGTATTAGAATCAGATAAAAACAGACCATCAATAAAAGAACGAATATTGTGCAACATGGGTTCAATAGAAAGTGCGTAGAGCATACTGGACATCGAGCAGCCCTGTCTTATACCCCGGGTCACTTTAAAAGATTTACACAAACCACCATTCATTTTCAGTAAACTCTCAATGTCGTCGCACAGAACCTTAATTTTGGCAATTAGTCCAGAGCTGAGGCCGAACCTTTGTTATACTTTCCAAAGGTAACGGTTTGGTTCCAGTGGATGACTTGGTCCATCACCTTCTTCAGTCTATTAGCCAGAACAGTTTGCAGAGCAGAGAGACTGGCCTCCAGTTCTTTATATCCTGCAGGTCACCTTTTAGTGGTAACAGAGTCAGCACTGCTGTCCTACAGCTCTGCGGCAGAGACGAGTCATTAAAGCTCTCAGTGAAGGCTTCTAAAACATCTTCTCTCAGCTCATTCCAAAAAGCTTTGAAAAACTCGCTGTGTACACTTCCTCTGCAGTCAGAGGACCCTCCAACTTCTTGTTGGTCTCCCACTGCAGAGGGAGTTAAAGGCCCCCTCATCCTCGGTGTACTAACTGTCATACAGATGGGAGTAAAAGTCCACAGCTCTCTGCCGGATCCCACCGGCTTCAGTCAGCATCTGTACTGAAGTCGAGCGCAAAGCGTGGATGAACCTCCTCTGCCCGTTCTTCTTCTCCAGGCTGAAAAAACCTTTGACGGTGACCAGCGCTCTGAAAGAGAGACCGGACCAGCGCCGCCTGTGCTTTAGAGCCCAGCAGGTCTGCCAGTACGACCTTTTTGGATTTGAGGTCTTCAAAGCAGCCTCGATTTCCTGTGGACTCTGCAGAACTCTGCAGTTCCACTTTTTCAATCTCCAGATCCCTCATAGATTTGGTAATGTTCCGAGAGACATTGAGAGTGTAGTGTTGACAAAGCCTTCCAGACACCTTCCAACAATCCCACCACTGCTTCAACGATGTAAAAACTTATTTCCTAGCTTTAAAAACTTTCCAAAAAAATATAAAGGTTTCTCTAAACTGTACATCTAGTTACAAAGCAGTGTTAAAGTGCCAATATGCAGACTTGTGTTTTACATTTGCAATAAAACATTACAAGACACCATGGATTGATGTGTAAACCCTACAGGCAGTATTCTGCACCCTTTAAAAATACTAAAATGATGCTTAAAACGATAAAATCTGTCTAATCTGGCCATAGAAAAATAATTCTCTCTGTGTTGGACCCAAGTGTACTGTCTGTGTTGTCGTGCTTTTCTCTCCATACATCAGTTAACTTGTGAGCCTCCACCAGCTGTTTCATGGCACGTTTTGAAGCAGCATGAGGTTCAATGTGATTTCTGTCCATCTGATTGTTCTCTGTGCTGTTTAAATCCCCTCCTAAAAATAGAAACTCTTCAGGCCCGCACTAACTTAAAACCACACTGAGTTCATTTAGAAACTGAACTCTGTCAGGTCCTGTATTGGGAGCGTATACATTTATAAACACATTAGTAAAAAGCTCATATTTGGCTCTGACCACCATTAGTCCGCCCTGCATTACTTCCTCCACCACATGAGACTTTGGCAGAAAGTTTTTGGAGAAGAGGAGCACCACTCCACTGATTCTGCTCAAATGACTTAAAACAACCTCCCCATCCCATTCCCTCCTCCAGTCAGTCTCATTTAAAGTGTCACTGTGCGTCTCCTGAACCAACATCACATTGATGCTCTTCAGTTTAACAAGTTCAAACAGACTGGCTCTCTTCTTCACATCTCTAGCTCCATTTAAGTTGAGTGTGGAGATTGTGAAATCACTCATGATCTCTGATGTGAGAAGTAACACACAAGATAACACAGACAGCAGACAGACTGTCTTCCTTGGCTTCTGAGTCCTCATCATCATAAAGTTCTGTTTGAGTTCTGGACTATTTTCTTCAGACTGTAAATCTCCTGGTCAGAATAACCTCCCTTTCCTCTGCTTCTCATCTGTGATCTGGCAGAAAGAAAAACAAGTCTTTGTCTGCAAAATAATCTTCAACTTTAACTTTTTTCATGTGTTTTGTTGTTTGCAGGAACTTTTTTATCTGTTCCACTTCATTATGTTTTTCCTGCTGCTGTGATTCAGCAGACAGTTGTGAGTCAATCTGAGGCTGGCTGTCTTCAGCACAGACCTCTTCCTCCTCCTCCTCTTCCTCCATACCAGACTCAGACTCTGGCTGCTCCTCCTACTGACCCTCCCTGCTCCTGGTTACTGGTCCTTCTTTGGCCTGAGAACCACTGTTGTCATTCACTTGTTGTCTTTTGAGAACAGGGACTTTAAACACTGTATCTTCCTCCACCATCAGGTCTTCATCACTGTCCCTCACTGTGTCCTGTGCTGCTCTGTCTGCACTGTTCAACACAGTCTGCTCTCCTTCTGCTTTCTTACTGTTTGTACTGATCTCATCCTCTTTCTGACTGACAGCTGCTTCACTCTGTTTATCTTTTCCAGCCTCACTGTTTTCCTGTCTCTGCTGTGTCTTTTTTGTCCCCTCACCATCTTTAGTCTGTCTCTGTGTGTCTCCCTCTGTGTTTTATCATTAGAGGAAGCTTTCTTCAGAGTCCCAGAGGTCACAACAATACACATCATCACTGATGTATTGAGAGGAGACACTGATACAAACGTATCGTTAACAACAGTGCCGGTCTCGTTCGCTTTGTTTACTTTTTCAATATCATCCACAAACAAAATAAAATCCACAAAAGCAGATTTAATGCTGCCGTGACCCACAACTTCTCCCACTGCCAGACTGCAGCCCTCCACTGAACAAGGGAAACCAAGAGAGAATTAAATCCATGTTTTCTGTTGAGTTTGGTAAACTCTGTACCGGCATTAAGCACGCCGACCAGCAAAACCTGGCAGACCTCAAAAACCACGCACAAATCCCCTAAAACCACTTTTTACACACACCAACACAATAAACACCAAATACACCTACAAGATAAAGAAAACGCTCTCACACACACACACTACTCAGCACACTCACTCCTTCTACTCAGAGAGAGAGAAAGAGAGAGAGACTGCAGAGGTGGAGGGCATGACAAGATTTCTTCAAACTTACATTTCATACTTCCAAAAAGATGTGAAACATTTATTTTGTTGTCTGCCAACAATAAGATGACATTTCATTTTGAAACTAAAATGTACAATTTGTTGAAAAAAGGTCCACAGACAGTACTGCACTGATATGGTTATTTTTTTATTAAAATGTTAAAAAAAAACAACAAAAACAAAAAACCACAATGAAAATATATTTAATATGTACAAGTAATTACTGGTGCAAAGCTTTGTCATCCAGCTTTGATAATCAGGATAAAAAACATTAACTGAGTCTCTGATTTGCAGGTTTTGATGCAGTAATTCTGTATGTCAACTTAGATGTTCACAAAAAGCCAAGGCTTCCAGGATCAGGAAGTACTAATAGACTGCTACTGTATGGTCAGGGCTGTCATGTGCTTGAAGAAAAAGGACTGTTTCCTGCTCACATGGTGAAAAGCAGATGACCACTGAAAGTGGTGTGATGATTTTGACTGTCATGCACCCATGAGTTAACCCACAGACGCAAAAACACAACATCTCCGACCTCTAGAAGCAGCGTGACACCATTAGAAGAACTTGCACCACCGGACGGCTGATGTTCATATGCAATAAAAATATGTTCTCCATTCTTGACCAACACAGCAGCTGAAGGATGTGAAGCATGTCCAGGTCCATATATGTAGAACTCAAAGTGGTAGGCCCCTCTCACTGGTGCAGTGAAAAAACCTGTGGAACATTTTAAATAAATAATCAACTGCTGCAACATTTGTCAACCAGGTTGATGTCAACATAACATAAATGTGTGACTTTGAGTACCTGTGTTTGGGTTGTAGGCGTTTCCAATGTTAGTGATGATGTGTCTGAAGACCAGAGGAGTGTGTGTGTTAAATGGTCCCATATTTCCTGAGCCTGAAGCCAACAGTGAAGCTGAGAAAGCCACCTGTTTGACTGAGAGAGAGAGAGAGAGAGAGAGAGAAAGACAGAATGAGAGAGAGTAATGTCATTGTTGTGTGGAAACAACAACCTGATCAATATCTTCTGGATTTTAGTTGTGCCATCTTTTTTTCTTTTCTTCCTTCTTCAGACCTTGATGATGTTGTATTGTGAACACTGTTTCTGTTAAACAGTGAAGGCTGTCATCTCGCCACCAAACTGGAAATTGCTGTAACTCCACTGTACAAAGTTGAATCTGCCCCAAACTTCCCATGTTTGATAAAAGTCCTGAAGACATTGGCTAACATTCTTTTACAATCAAAACACCACCAAGTGTTCCATGTCATATATCTATCGCTGCTACATTTACACAAAACTCCCTGGTGTCACTATCTCAACCCAACAGGAAGTCAGCCATTGTGATTTCTACTGCTCATTTTTAGCAATTTGCACGTGTTTTATTTTAAAACCTTACTACAGCTTTAACCTGATCAACTTCAAGTTTTCACTGGCCAATCTTAAGACCTTTGTGATATAAATGTATTAAATACTTTAGTTTCATTGAACACTGTGGTGTGACAGATATCAATGATTCACCATAAAACAGGGCGTTGTTGTATCTCGATTGTACATGATTGAATAGGCACCAAACTTTACGTTTGATAATTGTCTTGTTCTGAGCACATTTACATGCCAATATTCAGTTACACTAACAACGCCCCTCAAATTTACTGATAAAAATTGCCTTGATGGCGGTATATAGTCAAGATTCTGATTTCTCCTTGGACATCGATTCAGTGACAAAGAATTATTCACCATGAAAAAGGAAGTACCAATAACTTCTGTGCAAATGGTCCAATCTGTCCCAAATGTCACATATTTAATCAGGATCCCGCCCAAAACACTTCAATGCCAATTAGCAGGCTGCTCCACCTGACAACAGAAATAAGGCATTTTCTAACAATCATTGACATAAAGCTTTCATTGTGCTGTCTTCTCTTGATATACAGTACTTCTACTTAACATGAAATTAGTGAGTGTCCTCTTGCATCACATGGTGGACAAAGGAAGTCACATCTTTTCACACAGTGTCCAAATCTAATGATGTGGTCAAATTCCTGCTGGTACACGCACTTGAGTTGCTGCCTTGTGCCTCGATATGCGGATTAAAATCTACAATTAAACCAAAGATGTTGACTTGCTGGATTAGCTTGCTGTCTTATTATCTTCATCTCTCTTTAGAGCCTTTGTTTTCAGTGACATTTGTCCTGGCGTTAATAAAGATCTTCTTTAGTGTTTGTGCTGGAAAAAAGTGGCATCATGACATATTTGTCTCTGTTGAAAACATTTGATCATTAAAGGTTTAATCATCAGTGTCTTTATCAATGTTAGCTTTGGTAATTGGACATTTAGATATTATCTTAGCAAAAACACTTTGTGTTGTGAAAATTGAGCTAACTTGTGTTATATATGTTTTTACTGACAGAGTTTAATTGTCCACATTCATTTCAGCTTATGAAACACTTTTATAATTAACTTTCATTATTGGAACCGTGATGTTCTCCACACAGTACCTTGAAGTTGTTGTTTTAGCATCTCCAGCTCAGTCTTCTGCTTCTCCTGCTCAGTCTTCTGTTCATTCAGTTTTGCTGCTTGCACTTCAAACAATATAAAAACCATCACAGTCATATGCAACATAATAGTACAAGCGTTTTTAATATATTTGTATTGAATTTGTAGATGTATTCCTTTGTAGATAGAAACATCCTCTGTGATCCCTCATCTTTATATCTAGGCCACCATCAGGTCAAAATCTTAATCAGTCCGATACTTTGGTTTATGACCAATCCTACAGATGTACACATCAGACTATACTGTACTTTGTATTTGTGCTGATTAATATCTGTGAGCACGCTGGTCTTGTTTTGTTTCTGTCCTTCAATTGTGTATGAAGCTGTAATATTGTAGGACACTGTAACAGTGACCTCAGTTTGTTGCTGTAGTGGAAAAATGGAAGAAACAAAATAGTTTAAAAGGTGTAGAAGACAAGGATTTATAGACTGAGAACATTCGGTTGCTGTTGTTAAACTGACACACTGTGTACATTAAGAACAACGTTATAAAGTCTCCCAGGAGCTTTTCTTTGACTCATCTTTACTTGCAGGTCATACTGCAAAACAGTTCAGTGTGGCATCATTATACAAATCTGACCAAAACTGTTGTTGCTGTTGCTAAGCTGAAACACTGCGGATATTAAGAAGATCTCTATGAAGTTTAACAGAATCTTTTCTTTGACTCATCTCTGTCTGCAAATGATATTGTTAAAAAGGTCATACTCAGTCCTACCTTACATCTTTTTGCATTTAATTTTCTTTATTGTGGTTGTTCTAGTTTTATATAAGTTGTTTGGGCATGCAGCAATTCCTCAGTGACCACTTTTTCTTTCTGTTGTTTTTCTTTAAAGAAAACATGTATACTTAACTCCTTGTAAATGTTCTAGTACAAATGTATACATCTGCAAAACCCAATAAAAAACAGATTGGAAAAAAAAAGATCATACTGTACCTTTATTCTCTCTCTGTAAGAGCCTCATCTCCACCCTCTGTTCAGCCAACGAGGCGCTCATCTCTCTCAGCACAGCGTGGATGTCTTGTGTACATCTCTGTTGTTGGTCAGCAGCATTTGTTGGTTCTCTTCTCTCAGCTCCAGTTTGATCTCCAAGTGGAATAATGTGGTTGTCAGACTCTGTTTGAAGCTGAGCTGTGAAGAGAGAGCAGATCAGCAGCAACAGAGGAAAACACATTGTCATCTCCATTCTCAAAGTGACGGTCTGTTCAGTTCTACTGTGTAGTTTCAGTGTTCATCTCAGCCTTAAATAGTGTTTCATGCTGATCAATCATTACCAGAAATTACCAGAAAACAGACACATGCAGGACATCAGTTTGATAACACTGATCACATGGAGCATGTCATCAGAACACTGAAAACACAGCACACAAACATAAATGATTCATTAGAACCTGTACACCCATCAGTCAGAACATTAAAAAGACTAAAAGGTGAAGTGAAAAACATTGATCACCTTGTCACAATGAAATGTGCTGGTAAACATTAAGTCATGTCATTGATGTGGATGCCACTTGACGTGCACCACCCACCAGAACACTGTTGCAGAACAAGTATGATCGGACTTGTTCCAGCTCAGACCATGGATGCTTGATTGGATTGGGATCTGGGAAATTTTGAATCCAAGTTGACACCTTAAATACTTTGACACGTTTCTCTGGCCATTCCTGAGCAGTTTGTAACAGGGAACATTGTCCTGCTCGAGGAGCCACTGCCAACGTGGAACATTGTTGTTGTTGAGCAGGGAAATACTTTGTCTAAAACAGTGTTCAGGTGGGTGGTGCACGTCAAGTAGAATCCACATCAAGGGCATGACCTAACGTTTCCCAGCAGAACACAAGATGATCAATGTTATTCACTTTACCTCTTATTCTTTTAATATTGTGGCTGATCTGTGTATGTTGGAATGTAGCTCTCAGTCCTTGAACCATTCTTTTTGGTAAAATGTGCGTTATCGAAGGTCAAAATCATGTGTAAAATCACCTCACGGCTGATAACACTGACAGGTAAGAAAGACAGCATCAGATCAATATAATTATCATCCTCACTGAAGTTTGAGAGTGTAAACATTGAATGACCTGACATGAAAAACAAGTCATCAAAGCAGTAGCAAATAAAACATTATCAGCCCGACCTGTTCAAACATTAACGACACAGTCAGATGTAGTGACCTCCCTCAGGTTGTTAATTGGCTGAGATAACAACAGAAACATGTTAGATGAGTCATAAAGAATATTTTTCTCTCTTTACTTCCTCAATAAATCCAACATGAAAAAAAAGTCTGACTTTGGAAGAACGACACATTTAACAACCACATCCACTGACAGACAAGTGCAAAGTCATAAAGTCATAATATGACAAGTGTAGAACCTCTCTATTGAAAATGGATCACAGTGACTGTTGATCAGCTTTAGTCTCATAAACATCTGTGACAACAGCTTTTCAAAAGTTCAGTGAGAATGAACAGAGACACAGAGCAGATAAACAGGGCTGAGGAGGATGGGACTGGAGCCGAGCAGAAGGAATGAGCAGGTAATACGATCTAGCGAGGTGGATAAGGCAGAGCTGAGTCTTTGTAGGATTCTTATTTGCAGGATAGGATGCAGCTGATGTGGCTCCGCCCAGGTCCACTCACCTGTCTCCACTCACCTGTCTCCACTCAGACATCCACCCACACACATACAGAGAGAGAAATAGACTGCAGAGTAGGTGGAGGGCATGAAAACTTTCGTCAATCTTACATTTCATACTTCCAAACAGACGTGAAACATTTATTTTGTTGTCTGCCAACAATAATAAGATATTTCATTTTAAAAACTAAAATGTACAATGTGTTGAAGAAAGGTCCGCAGACAGTACTGCACTGATATGTGTATGCTTTTATTCAAATTTAGAAGAACACAATAACAATATATTTAATACATACAAATAATTGTTGGTGCAAAGCTTTGTCATCCAGATTAAAACATTAACTGAGTCTTTGATTTGCAGGTTTTGATGCAGTAATTCTGTATGTCAACTTACTTAGATGTTTACAAAAAACAGACATTTCCAGTTTTCTCACAAATTAGTTCACTTCTTTAATCCATTGTTTAAAAAAATGGCAGAAGTACTCTCTATAGTCCATCACTGTTCAGTTTGATTTGAATCCAGAAAACACATGGAGATGAAAAATGTATGAACTGTTTCGTATCAAAAAGATTGTTGTTGTTTGTGCACTGTGATCAATCAGCTTTCATTAAAAGAGAAAGAAATTAGACTATTATCAAGAAGTACTAATACACTGCTACTGTGTGGTCAGGTTTACATATAGTTGTTCCTGCTCACATGGTGAAAAGCAGATGACCACTGAAGGTGGTATGACGATTCTGATCATCAAATATCCTTGTGTTAGTCCACTGACGCATGAACACAACATCTCCGACCTCTAGAAGCAACGTGACACCATTAGAGGATTTCGCACCATGGGACGGCTGATGTTCATATGCAATAAAAAGCTGTTCTCCATTCTTGACCAACACAGCACCTGAACCATGTGAAGCATGTCCATGTCCATATATGTAGTACTCAAAGTGGTAGGCTCCTCTCACTGGTGCAATGAAAAAACCTGTGGAACATTTTAAAAGAAGAATCAACTGCTGCAACATTTGTCAACCAGGTTGATGTCAATATAGTCAAAAATTCAAATTAATTATCTAATTTTGTGAATTTGAGTACCTGTGTTTGGGTTGTATGCGTTTCCGATGTTAGTCACAACGTGTCTGAAGACCAGAGGAGTGTATGTGTTAAATGGTCCAATATCTGCACCGCCTGAAGCCAACAGTGAAGCTGAGAAAGCCACCTGTTTGACTGAGAGAGAAACATACTTGTTTTAAAGTGACTGATGTTACAGCAACGATGAGCATGTTTCAAAATGAAGTTATCTAAAGGCACATATTATTCTCAGTGTTATTGTGCTATTCACATCAGATACGATTTTACATTTGACAAATATTATGAGAACTAAACTATTCAAATATTGAATTGCTGGTTTAGTTCTCAGTCTTACCTTCTCCATCTCTCTTTAGAGCCTCCACCTGGTTTTCTGTGACATTAGTCCTGGCTTTAATGGAGATCAGCTCTGCTGTTTGTGCTGAAATTAATCAAACGTGTCTCAAATGAAAACAATCTTGATGGTGAAAGACATTTAATTATCACTGTTTTCATTACAGTGCGCATTTCTCTGATTTGTCAGAGAGCCACTGCCAATGTGTGTTTCTGAGCGAGGAAATACTTTGTCTGCAACAGTTTTCTGGTGGGTGGTGCACATCAAGTAGCATCCACATCAATGACATGACCTAACGTTTCCCAGCAAACACAAGATGATCAATGTTATTCACTTTACCTCTTAGTCCTTTCACTATTGTGGCTGATCTGTGTATGTTGGAATGTAGCTCTGAGTCCTTGAACCATTCTTTTTGCTAAAATGTGCATTATCAAAGGTCAAAATCATGTATAAAATCACCTCATGGCTGATAACACTGACAGGTAAGAAAGACAGCATCAGATCAATATAATTATCATTCTCACTGAAGTTTGAGAGTGTAAACATTGAATGACCTGACATGAAAGTCAAGTCATTAAAGGAATAACAAACAACAGATGATCAGCCCGACCTGTTCAAATATTAAAGACACAGTCCGATGTAGTGACCTCCCTCAGGTTGTTAATTGGCTGAGATAACATCAGAAACATGTTAGATGAGTCATAAAGAACTTTTTTCTCTCTTTGTTTCCTCAATAAATCCAATATCATATTAAAGTCTGACTTTGGCAGAACAAGAGCTGGTGATGATCATTCATTAACAGGGCACATTGTCCTGCTCAGAGAGCCACTGCCAATGTGGAACACTGTTGTATTTGAACCATTCTCAAAGTGGCGGTAGAAACATTTCTGGAGTGAAATATTGAATTGCTGATTTAGTTCTCAGTCTTACCTTCTCCATCTCTCTTTAGAGCCTCCACCTGGTTTTCTGTGACATCAGTCCTGGCTTTAATGGAGATCAGCTCTTCTGTTTGTGCTGGAGAAAAGTCACATCATGGCATATTAATATTAACAAGTATTTAATCATTACTTTCTTTACCAAGGTCTGCTTTGGCCGCTGAGAATTTATATTACATTGGGGGCAATATTCTTACAATCCATCCTGTGGTGAACATGTCTATCATGCTGATCTGTCCAGTTGTGACAACATGTGACTGAGCAAAAAATGTTTCCTGCTGATGGCAGAAAAGACAATCCACTGGAGACCAAATGTCTGTACAAAATGTCCCAGATAAAACAGTTGTGAAGATTTTTCAGTCCGGGACAAAGTGGTTGAATCACTAACAGTGCCATCGCATAGAGTCATGCAGTTTATGTGGCTACAAAAGTAAATCAACAAGTTTCTCAAGGAAAATGATGAACGGCTGTGTTTCCAGCATAAAGGCTCGCGAGCTAGCCCGCAAGCCGATGTGGGAAACACTCTAGCTCGTAGCACCCAGCCGGAAACACAGCCGACTCATGGTAGCACTAGCTCCCAAGCCGCGATGCCAGAAACGCCCGCGACTCGAGTCAGAGCAGGATAACGCCAACAGCTGGCTACATTCTGAATGAGTAGCAGACAAGCGAGTGAAGTCTCTTCCTTGAGTCTGCGTGAAAAGCACATCCCTGTCATAGTGCAACACAAGCCATTCTTCCACTTCTGAAATAACATACACAATGTTCTGCAGGTAGCCTAGGCTACTGTAGGTTTGGTTTATAGATGTAGCATAATATGAAACATAAAACATAAAATGAAATTAGGTCGATCGATCTTTGCAAAATAAAATAATTCATATATAAATATTATATATAAATATTATGTAGTATATTATAAGTAGGCTATTATTATCCCTATTTGGGAACTTTATCCATTTACACCGTTCCTACCTCAGTAGTCTATTATTTATTTGTTTTATTTTGTTTTATTTTAGTCTTTATCTCTTTTATTTTTCCATTCATGTATATAATGTTTCATTTCATTGTGTGTGTGTGTGTGTATGTGTTTTTTTTTTTTTTCCACGTTAGTGGTTAAGAGACAATGGGCTAGGACTGAGTTTCCATGGTGATTAGGCAATACTGACTCAAGTGACTCAAGTGACTCGCACAACCCGGTTCAATTTAGTGAGTGATTCATAATGACTCGAATCCTTAAAAGGAACCGTATTTACCAGCTCTAATATATATTGTTTTAAGCACAAACAGCTAAACTGAAGGAACTGGAGTTACAGAAGACTGAGGTTGACAAGTTGAAGCAACAACTTAAAGGTATAGTGTGGAGAATATTTTGGCAACGATAACAACAGACGTTGAGATGGTGACATCTTACAAGGGAGATTCACCTGAACAATAAACTGGACTGGACTGATCACACTGCAGCTATGTAAGAAGGTCAGAGCAGACTTTATCTGCTGAGGAAGCTCAGATCCTTTGGAGTGCAGGGGGCACTCCTGACCTCTTTCTATGACTCTGTGGTGGCATCAGCCATTTTCTATGGAGTAGTCTGCGGGAGCATCAGCATATCGGCAGCAGACAGGAGGAGACTTGATAAACTTATCAAGAAGGCCAGCTCCACCCTGGGATGCCCTCTTGACCCAGTGCAGGTGGTGGGAGAGAGCAGGATGATGGACAAGCTGTCATCTCTGCTGATGCAGGAGTCCCACCCCCTGCAGGTCACTCTCATAGCACTGGGCAACTCCTTCAGCAACAGACTGATACACCCAAAGTGTGTGAAGGAGAGGTATCGCAGGTCCTTCCTTCCTGCTGCTGTCAGACTGTACAACCAGCACTGCTCCATATAGACCTCACCCTGTACTCTGCACTGTGCAATAAGCCTGTACAAACTCATTCCAACACCCATATTTATTATCTATATCTAAAAGCTGTAAATAAAAATGTGTTGCTCATTTTTTTTCACTATTCATGTAAATATGTATATACGTTGCTTCTATTTTTCTTTCCTTTTTAATTATTTTGTCTATTTTGCTATTGCTTTGTCTTGTAGTATTCTGCTGTTGCGACAAACAAATTTCCCCGTCTGCGGGACATTAAAGGATTAAAGGATCAGAAGATTCTGATTCTGATTCTGATATTGAAAGTTTCATGGAAGCATTTCATCTGCAGCCATCATCAGCTTGAAATCTCAATTAACACCACATTGGTGTTGACATTTGTGTTTTTAATTGTCTTAAATTTACTAAAATCTAACTTCTCATCTATAATGCTAATTATTGCTCGTATCAACCTTTGCTGTACTTGTTAGTGCTAATTTGGGTTCAAGACAAAAATATTGTGTTCAAAACTATTGGTCTTGTGTCGCCACTCAAAGTCCCATGAGTTGGAATAAGCTCGACACATTAAACTTGGCCTGAGTTTCAAATGTTTCTCAAGCTTTTCTTTGACTCACCTCTGTCTGCAAGTGATATTGTTAAAAAGGTCATACTCTACCTTCATTCTCTCTCTGTAAGATCCTTATCTCCAGCCTCTGTTCAGCCAGCGAGGCACTCATCTCTCTCAGCACAGCATGGATGTCTTGTGTACATCTCTGTTGTTGGTCAGCAGCATTTGTTGGTTCTCTTCTCTCAGCTTCAGTTTGATCTCCAAGTGGAATAATTTGGTTGTCAGACTCTGTTTGAAGCTGAGCCGTGCAGAGAGAGCAGATCAGCAGCAACAGAGGAAAACACATTGTCATCTCCATTCTCAAAGTGACGGTCTGTTCAGTTCTACTGTGTAGTTTCCGTGTTCATCTCAGCCTTAAATAGTGTCTGATGCTGATCAATCATTACCAGAAATATTATATGAGACATGTGCAGGAGATTTGGTTGATAACACTGATTATGTCGAGCACGTCATCAGGAAAACAACACTGAAAACACAGCACTCCAACATAAATGATTTATTAGTAGTTGTATGTTTGAATGTGGCTCCCAGTACTTGAATAATCAGTTTACCAAAATTCAAAGAGTTTGTTTTAATATCTGGCTCAGTGTTGTCTATGTCACTAACACAGGAAATCTTACTGTGTCATTTTAGGAGTTACAAACACATTTTATTTACTCCAAGGTCGATAATGAAAAGTTAAAATCAGTTTACATTCACATCATGGCTGATAAAGACAGAGAAAGACAGCAACAGATCAATACAATTGTCAATGCCAATAAAGTTTAAGTGTGTGAACATTAAACATCATTATTTTGTGAAAAAACAACAAGTCATTGAAGGAGTAGCAAACTAAAGATTATCATCCCGACCTGTTCAAACATTAATGACACAGTCAGATGTAGTGACCTCCTTCAGGATGTTAATCAGCTGAGATCAGATGACTGATTACACCGCCACATTTTTTCTTAACTGACATGAACGAGTCTCCCAAAACCAAAGACAAGTGCTGAAACATTAAAAAATGAAATAAGGCACCATCAACGTTGAACGTTGTTGTTTTTGAGCCATTCTCAAAGATGCAGTAAACACATTTCTGGAATGAAATATTGAGTTGCTGGTTTAGTTCTCAGTCTCACCTTCTCCATCTATCTTCAGAGCCTCCACCTGGTTTTCTGTGACATCAGTCCTGGCTTTAATGCTGTTTGTGCTGGAGAAAAGTCACATCATGGCATAATAATATTTATAAGTATTTAATCATTACGTTCCTTATTATGGTCTGCTTTGATCATTGTGCATTTATGTTACATTTGGGATAGGACTTAATATAGCACTTGTAAATTATCTTATGGTCCAATATTACACTTTTATTATCGTAGCCAAAATATTGTCCAAACTGTACCTTTAAGTTGAAGCTTCAACTTGTTCCTCTCAGTCTTCTGTAACTCCAGTACTCTCAGTTTGGCTCCTTGCACTTGATTAAAGAAATAAATGTCTGTATGTTAGTTTTTATGTACTGCATCATCATTTTACTTGAGAAACTTGTTGATTTACTTTTGTAGCCACATAAACTGCATGACTCTATGTGATGGCACTGTTAGTGATTCAACCACTTTCTCCCGGACTGAAATATCTTCGCAACTATTTTATCTGGGACATTTTGTACAGACATTTTGGTCCCCAGTGGGTTAATTTTTCTGCCATCAGCAGGAAACATTTTTTTTGCTCAGTCACATGTTGTCACGACTGGACCGATCAGCATGATAGACATGTTCACCACAGGATGGATTGTAAGAATTTGGCTGATCTTCTGACTCTTCATCTGCCGCCATCATCAGCTCAAAATGTCAATTAATTAGCACAATGATGTTGACATTTGTGTTTCTAAGTGTCTTTACAACTACCATTTAACTTTTCATCTAAAAAATGATTGGTCTCCTGTCGCCACTCAAAGTCCCATGAGTTGACATGAAAACATGAAACTTGGCCTGAGGTGCAAGTGCTTCTCATGAAATATAAACCAAATTGGTCACATAGTGGCGCTATTATTAATGCAATTTTTGAAAGACAGTAGCAACAAAATAGTAAGTCCGGTTGACTTGAGTCCAGCTCAAAGGGCTGTTTGTAAAAAGTCTCCAGGAGCATGTAGGGCCGCCATGATGGATTTTGCTCTAGTTAGCATACACGGAAACAGTAAAGTGACATTGTGTTTTCAAAATTGACTCAATCAACACCAAATTAGGTATACAACCTCTGTTCAGCCAACAAGGCAAGGCAAGGCAAGGCAAGTTTATTTGTATAGCACAATTCAGACACAAGGCAACTCAAAGTGCTTTACAGGCACACACAAATTACATTAAAAGACATAAAAATTTTATTTAAAAGACATTAAAAATTGCATTAAAAAAAAAATTAAAAATAGCATTTTAAGACCAGTAAAAACATTAGGAAACAAACATCAAAACAAGTAGGCTAAAATAGAGAAGCTTTAAAAGAAACAAGACTGTAGAGTCAGAGTCATAATGCAGTTCAAAGACTTGAATTGCTTCAGTTAAAAGCAGTGGCAAAGAGAAATGTTTTAAGTCTTGATTTAAAAGAGGTGAGTGTTGGAGCAGACCTGCAATTTTCAGGGAGTTTGTTCCAAATATGTGGCGCATAGTAACTGAAAGCTGCTTCTCCATGTTTACTTCTGACTCTGGGGACTGAAAGCAGACCGGTACCTGACGATCTCAGAGGTCTGGATGGTTCATAGCGCGGCAGCAGATCAGAAATGTATTTTGGCCCGAAACCATTCAATGCTTTATAGACCAACAGCAGGACTTTGAAATCTATTCTTTGATAGACAGGAAGCCAGTGTAAAGATCTAAGAACTGGAGTGATGTGATCTACTTTTTTGGTTCTTGTTAGGACTCGAGCAGCAGCATTCTGAATCAGCTGCAACTGTCTGATGGAGTTTTTAGGGAGTCCTGTAAGGACACCATTACAGTAGTCGAGTCTGCTGAAGATAAATGCGTGAACAAGTTTCTCCAAATCTTGCCGAGACATAAGCCCTCTTATCCTGGATATATTCTTAAGGTGATAGTAGGCTAACTTTGTAACTGTCTTAATATGGCTGCTGAAATTCATGTCTGAGTTCATAGTCACACCAAGGTTTCTGGCTTGGTCTGTAGTTTTCAACATTACAGACTGAAGCTGAGCAGAGACTTTAAGTCGTTCTTCCTTGGATCCAAAAACAATAATTTCAGTCTTATCTTTGTTTAACTGAAGAAAACTCTGACACATCCAATCATTGATTTGTTCAATGCATCTACTCAGGGTATGTATGGGATTATAGTCCCCTGGTGATATGGTTATATAAATTTGTGTGTCATCTGCATAACTATGGTAGCAAATTTCATTGTTTTCCATTATCTGAGCTAGAGGGAGCATGTAAATGTTGAATAGTAGAGGCCCCAGAATGGAGCCCTGGGGTACTCCACTTGTCATTTTCATCCGTTCAGATGTGTAGTCACCAATCGACACAAAGTAATCTCTCTCATTTAGATAAGATTTAAACCACTTTAGTGTTGTACCAGAGAGTCCAACCCAGTTTTCCAGTCGGTCCAGTAGTATATTATGGTCGACTGTGTCAAACGCAGCACTGAGATCCAGTAATACTAAGACTGAGATTTTTCCGCTGTCTGTGTTTGAATGAATGTCGTTGAGGACCTTAACAAGAGCCGTCTCAGTGCTGTGATGTGGTCGAAATCCTGATTGGAAAACATCAAAACAGCCATTTATTATTAAGTAATTGTTCAGCTGTATTTCACTAAATAGCATGAATACAGTACAGCCATGTGTGTATGACTGTGTAGCCTTTTTACTACAAAAGAACCAGATATTACAGTGTAAAGGTCATGAAAGGGAGAAACTGGAGCAGATAAGCATCTTAATTAATCACCTGAATAGCAAAATTGTATCTTATTAGCCTCATGATAGCACAACATAAAACTTGAATACAGTCACTCAGAACACTTTAAAGTATCTTGTTCACATTCAAACACATGAAATGTCTATTTGAATAGACCTCACAGCACAGTACTGGTCAAAATTACCTGCCACCTGGTGGACATATACCCCAATACACTACAAAGCAGTCAAACTAACTGATCTATAATACTGCTATACCAGTTGCAATAACAAAACGATTGGTATCAGTCGATATGGCTTTAGGAAGATCAACAATTATCATCGATGGCAAAACACGTCATCGGGCAATCCCTATTTGTAACAGTTATACATTTACTATGGAAAGTCACAGTTAATGTCATAATTGTACAGTTCAGCTCAGTTAACAAGAGAAACTCTTTCTTACTTCATTACTGACGTCTGAATGTCTGTATTTAGACTGGTCACAGATGGATCCTGGAGAATCACTAAACTTCATGTCTCCAGTCATTGTGACAGGGGAACCCTCAGCCCTGAAGAACTTAGACATACAGAATATACACACGTCAGATACCTGATGAAATGCTCTGCTCTATTAAGGTAAAAATGCAATAAAAGAGTTATATGAAAAGAAAATAATTGAATTTGTGGAGCTTAAAGTATTGAAAATTGAGATTTTCACAAATTCAATATTGCATTGAGAAACAACCCCCTTTGTGTTTCTCAGATGCAGAACAGCAAAATAACACGTCATGTGCTGGTCCTTGTTGCTTCATAGCTTTAACGTCAAGACAGGTTTAGAAAAACTTCATAAATTATACTTTCATCCGGTGGGACATGTTTTATTTCTGGACGGGGAAGTCTTATGACTATGGGTCACGCATGTTTGGGGGACAAATAACTCTCTCCTCCTCTTTTCTTCAGACTGTGGAAGTATCTGGTACGGTAACAAGTAAGAGGTGGTGCCCCATGATTGGTCTGTGACTACTTCCTTCAGACTGGAAACGACTGCTTCCTTCAGATTGGACGAGCTGATGACCTCCGCCCATTTAACCCAACTGACAGTGACCTGCCTTTCTTCACCTCTGTCAATTACAGCATTAAAACCAGTATACTGCTGCTCTGTTGAAAACAGTGAGTGTTTTGTGAGTAGAGTTGCAGCTTTCTGACCTTGAGCTTTAGTCTGGTGGGCTTGGGTTTGCTACAGTTCTGCAAATTTTCAAATAGTTTGTTGAAAATATTACACTGTAAATGTATAAGGAGTTCAGTGAACGTCCCTGCCCCTTTTTTCACTTTGGGAGTTAATGTTAGAAACATGTGATTGAAATCTTAATTTGTCAGAGAAGTTTTGGGTTTGATAAATTATTTTCATTTGTTTTTGGAAAATGCTCTAAATACTTTATAGTTCATAATAAACTGCAATTTGTCATGTTATGTCTACGTTTCAACTAGACTGGGATCATAACTGTGTTTACTAATGTATTTGTCAACAATTTTGTTCTCTTGATGAAGCATCTATTATATCTGCATCTATAAACAGGTAAAGATGTTTATAGATGCAGTGTGTGTGGCCTGCCCTCTTCCAGGTCATCATGGTGGACAGGAGGTCTTCTGGCTCGGGCTCCACTTGGTGATGCCTCGTCCTGCTCGGTCGTCTCCTGGTTCCACTAACATTGCATAACTTGTATCAGATCTTCTGTTGATGTAACTGTAAACTGTGAATTGTTGCTCTTTTCTGTACACGCAACATCTATTGCATGTCTGTCCGTCCTGGAAGAGGGATCCCTCCTCTGTGGCTCTTCCTGAGGTTTCTTCCATTGTTTTTTTTACCCTGTTAAAAGGTTTTTTTTCCATCAACATGTGAAGTTTTTCCTCACTCGAATCGAGGGTCTAAGGACAGAGGATGTTGTTCACTGTACAGATTGTAAAGCCCACTGAGGCAATGTGATTGTTATTTTGGGCTATATAAATAAAATTGATTTGATTTGATTTGAGAGTTATTGATTACGCAACATGAGAGCTGTAATATTATTAAATGATATATGAATGAACACACAGTTGAAAATGTGTTATAATTAAACAGATGTACAAATCATTCACAGGTGTGTTTAAAACAGTTTATGAATCTGTCAGACCTCATGAAGACAAATTGAGCTGGAAAGTTCATTTGTGACTTTGGAAGGAATACTTAACTTAACTTTAACTTTACTTAACTCAAGGTCCACTTACTAGATGTCTCCTGGATCTCTCTGCTGCATCTTGAGGCCTTTCGGTAGCAGATGGAGTTTGCTTAGTTTTCATAAGAATGAAGGAAGTTATTAATATGATAAATACATCATACTTATATAATTAGAACATTTTCAAATAAAATATGAAAACCTATTTTATACATGTTTCCAATTGTTCAACTTGTGTTTATATATCAGTCAAATACATTAATAAACACTTGTCTTCATATATGAATAAAAGTGTCCAATATACACGTTTTTATTCAGTGTCATACACAGCTTTTAGATGTTAAGTAAGTAAGTAAGACTGTACTGATTAAGATATACCTTATTAGGAAAATGTTGCTTGAGCTATAGTGCTGCCTACAGCTACATGACAGTACAGTGGTATCCAAGACTAATGACATAACAATAATACGTCGCATAGACTAAAATGAACAAATGTAAAAGATTGCACATGCCCTGTGAGTTTTAAAGAAATAGGAATAAGAATAAAAGGTAAAGGTCTGAATCCTAGAAAGACAAAAGACAAAACTTAATAGAGCATGAGTAAAGACAATAACGGCCTCTGAGACCAACCTTGCATAATACATAAAAACCACGCACTGCGTCAGTTCTGCCAACAGCAGCAAGATGAAGAGACAGAGCAACACTTCCTGATACCTGCAGTCTGCAGGAAGACACAGGAAACACATTCTTACTATCAAAATAAAACTCAAACATCAGCAGTTCAAATCAATTTGAGAACAAAACTCAGTTTTCTTGGTAGAAAATGTGGCTCTGTCACAACACACACTACATTATTAATTCATTATAAAGCTTATACTGAAAACTTCTTGTGGAATCAGACTGGTGTTATTCCTTATTTTTCTTATTAAAAACAAGTGAAAAAAAACAAAACCAAAAATGTCTTATTCTCTCTTTCTGACTTCTCTCTCCCCCTATCTCGCTCTGATTCAAATCTCATTGGTGTATGTGGGATAAAGTCAGAATAAATTGCAGTTTGTGTGTTCATGCTAATTAAGGTATATGTCATGTCACCAGAGTGATTCCCTGATGTGTTTTAATGTAACAATGGAGCTCTGTGGTACAGAAGAAAAACACATATCAGACTGTAGATACACACACAATACTTCAGATTGGATCTTTATATTGGATCACAGTATGTTTCTGATCTTAACCTGAAAAAGGGCATGATGTCATGTTCATGATGCAGTTAATGAATAAACACTGACCAGATGTTACAGGTAGACAGCCATCTGGTAGGGTGGTGGTGTTCTAAAAGTGGTGAAAAAAGAAACAAGACATGGATAACATTAACATCTTGAAACACAGTGGAGTAATGTGTGTTCTAATCCCATGTGAGCACCTCTGACCCCTGACCTCCACACACTTGAATTTGTCCATCTTGTTTGGTCTTCAGTATAAATGAATTCAAGCTTTTCATACAGTGAATGTCATGTGACGCGATTATACGTTTTAAAGCAAGTTTACATTTGATTAAAAAAAAACTAATCAAAAACGGTGCCTTTATTATGAAGGTTGTGTAAGCGGAAGTGTGTTTTCCCAGCGTTGTCCCGTCTCTTCCTCCTGTGTCTCCTCTGCCACCGTGTACCGAGCTGACAGCAGCCGGGGTGACACCATGGAGAACACACACACACACACCAACCACCGCTGCTGCTCTATAAAAGCACACAAACACAGACGGAGACAAACAACGAGCTGTTTGAACCTTCAGCACCTGAACAATGGGCGTCATCATCTCACAGATCTTCTCCAGGTTCGCCTCCAAGACACCGGTCAGGATTTTAATGGGTCAGTTTGGATTTTATACTTCTTTCTTTCTTTATTTCGAATCATAACTTTAATATGAGAACTTTTTCTTCTTCTTCTTCTTCATCATCATCATCATCATCATCATCATATACTTCATCATATTCTTCTTCTTCTTAATTTTCTTCTTTTGCTTCTTATTTACATTCTTATTTTTATTTTGCCACTGCTGCTTCTTCTTCTTCATATCCTCTTCTTCTTGTGCTTCTTCTTCTTCTTCTTAATTATTTTCTTCATATTCTTCTTCTGCTGCTTCTTCATATTCTTAGTAGTAGTAACACAATTCATTTATATTTACTCTTTTAAACCATCTGTCTTCTCTGGCCAAGATGTTTACATTTTTGTCCTCAAAGGAGTTGGCCCTTCCTGTGTCGTGCCACAAATATGTACATACAAATATGTACAAATATGTGCATTGAACAGCATAAACTGCTTCTCACAAAACAACTTCTCTATAAACGAATGGCACAACACAGGAGGAGATGGCCTATGACATTACTTACCACCCACCAACAATGCAGCGCTGAGTTCCCTCCCCAGACAGCTTACCAGCCATTCACACCAGGGCCCACCTAGCTGTAGCCACCCACAGAAAGGCCAGTTGGGTCAAGGACCGACAAGTTTTCACTTGCGAATCACTTAGTGCTTGTAAACAAAGGTTTTAAAGTCCTGAATGAAATTTGTAGGATCGTTAATTGCTGTAACAAGTGCTGATACAATAACTCGATCAGTCTCTTATGTACAAGACAGTTAATCAACAGTTTTGACGCCATTTTTGAGCATCAGTTTGTCAGGTAAAATGTGAAATATTCATTCTAGCAGCAAAAACTAATTAATAACATTTACTTTTATACACATTTTACTTACTTCTACTTTACTTGAATATTTCTATTTCTATCTACAATTAAGAGGTAAATATTGCACTATTTATACCACTACACTCTAGTAAGAATTACTCACTGGAGGATATTTTGCATGTTAACAGATTCAACATTAAATACTTAATGAGGCAAGCTTGTAGTTAAATCAAAGCCATGAATGGACTGTTTGTCCTGGAATAAACATCCAAATATGTAATTATTAGGATCAGAGATGAGTTTTCAGGGGTTTAATTAATGCCAGGAGAGGAACATTAACAGATAAAGATTATAACAAAATCTACATTTTAACAAAATGTATGATTATCTTATTTAATATGATGCACTGTTATAGTTAAAACTACCCCACAGTATAATATAAGTCCTGCCTCAAATAATTACAATAAAATGTTGTGAAATAATACAATAACTTGCATGAAGGGACATTTTCAGCGCCTGACTTTTACTTGTAATGGAGTATTTTTATATCACCGTGTACTTAATTACCCTTTGTAAACTAGATATCCTTGACTTTTGGAGTGCATGTCTGACAAAACAAGGTATTTTGATACTGCAGTCTTTAGTTGCTGTCCTATTAGTTACACTGTAAACAGTAAGAGTAACTGTGCTGTGTCTGTGCATGTTTTTGTGCGTGTGTGTTGCTGCAGTCGGCCTGGATGCAGCAGGTAAAACCACTCTGCTGTACAGACTGAAGCTGGCCAAGGTCGTCACCACCATCCCAACTATTGGTCAGTGATTTTGATATGCGTTCATATTATTGCACACATCAAATGTAAATAAATAAATACAGATATAAAATAAATCCCAAAATATGCATTAATGAAACTTTCTGTGTGCAGGATTTAATGTGGAGACTGTGGAATACAAGAACATCAGTTTTACAGTTTGGGATGTTGGCGCTCAGAATATCATCCGACCTCTGTCGAGACATTACTACAATACCACACAGGTAATACTACTACTAATACAAGTACGACTGTGTGTACTACAGCTATGTCAACAGAAAGACCTTCGAAAGTCTAATTGAGGTCATTTGCAATTATTTTTTTTCCATCTTTCTGTCTCTCTCTTCAGGGGCTGATATTTGTGGTCGACAGCAACGACCCCGAGAGGATCAAAGAAGCTGCTGACGAGCTGCACATGATGGTAAATGCGCACACACGCACACACAAACACACAAACACACACCGTAAATTGTTCAGCACAGATCTGCAAATTCTTACTGAAATTCAACTGGTTTACATCCGGGGAGGACATCACTGATATCTGAATGTTGCTCAGCTCTTTTTAACCTTCCTCCAACTTTCCTGTTTCACTCACCCTGTTTGTGTTTGTGTGTTGCAGCTAGAGGAGGACGAGCTGAGGGGCGTGGCCTTACTGGTATTTGCGAACAAACAAGATTTGCCCAGAGCCATGTCTGTCAGTGACATCACAGAGGCCCTGTGCCTATCAGGAGTTTCACAGCCGGTAGGTGTCCATGGCACACACACAAGTTTTGCTTTCAATCACACAATACAATCGGCCAAGTTTGACCAGGCATTATTTTTCAAATGAAAGAGCTGTACAGTTGTTACAAGGAATGTTCAGAAGTTCACAGTGTTAAGTGTTTTTTACAGCCATTCTGGGTTTAAATTTAATTCAACACTGCGGCTGAGCTAATGTGTTTGTCCCTCTGTGTGTCCGTGCAGTGGTTTGTCCAGGCGTCCTGTGCCGTCAGCGGTACGGGTCTGGCCGAGGGTCTGGACTGGCTCTCTGACCAGATCATGAAAAGCAGTTGACACTGATGTGACGCTCCGATGTTCTGCCTTATTTTGGTTCCTGCTGAATCCTCAGACACACCAGGCAGTCCTTAAACGAGCCAGAGAACCCAGGAAAAGCATGGAGGATCTGCCCAGCGCGCCCAGCTTTCTTCTGGAAACCATGATTCACACATCGTGCCATATTCATATCATTTTATTTGAAACAAATAGATCAATTTAGATTTTTAATACATCAAACTGCTATTCTACTTTTGTAAATGTCATAAGAAGTGGCAAACTTATGTGCCTGAAGAGCGTTCCTACAAGTGCTGTTTACTTTACATTGTTTCACTAGACAGGCATTAATGTATTTTTATTTTTTCTCACAATAACTTCTTGACCACTATTCACAAAATGACACTGCAGCGCTGAAGCCAAATCTTTTCTAAAATGAAGTGACCTAAATCAAACGTGTACATTGTTATGTTAACAAGTAGCCAGTGACCCCCATGTTGGGAACCGCTGTTGAGGATGAGTATGTGGATTATATTTGTGGGAAACAAAGTTACTGCACTGATTTTCTTCCTCTTTTCGCTGATATTCAGTTAATCTATCATCTCTCGTAGTGATTTTACACTTGACATAAACATTTATAAGTCAGCTAATGTTTATATTTAATGATAATGGTTTTGTTGGGTACATTTGTATTCAAAGCTGTAATGTATTTGTGTTAGTATTTGGACAATCAGTTAAGGTCTCCTGTTCTACTTTTTCATCTTCGTGGAAATGTTTATTTTTGTATATTGAATGCATTTTGTCCATATTTAATTGATAATAAAGTGGTTTGAAATATAAAAATATAAAAAAAACCATTTGGTTCTGTCCTAAATTTACACCAGTAAACGTTTCCTGAAGATCTCGTAGAGGTTTGTTTGATCTGAGAACATTAACAGCCTGACTCAGGCGGGTGGAGTTAGTGCTTTATTTATCACTGAAAAGCCATTTTTTTTATTTTTTATCACACTGAAACAATCATCACTGAACATATTTACACTTCAAAATGATCAATCTTGTTGTGTTTTCCTGCATCGGTAAAGTGCAGCGAGTCCTTCACCTGTTAACAGCGAGAAAACCTCCTCCCACAATACAGAAAAATAAAATCATCGTCAGTAACTGTTGATTTAGGCTTTCAGAAACATCTTCCCCACAGCCGTGACCTCTGACCTTTAACATCCCTACATGTAACGATGTTAAACTGAAGCTTATTCAGATCTACAGATAATCACTGTGAATCACTCTGGATAAAAAGGCAGATTAATTGATTAAACTGGTGAAAAACATAAAAGGCCTCAAACAATGACCCAGATTAACATTTGTGAATGCACAATGAAATATTTTGATGCCAGGAGAAACACACTGACTCAGCTGATTATTTGGCAGAGATGATGTCGAACTGTTTGTCTGTTTTTCTGAAACATGGTCCTTGAAAATTTAGAATTTCTGTAAAGTTTACTGAATGAATAACCTTCACCAGATCAGATAAACAGAGAAGACAATTTTCAAAATAGACAACTGTCTTGTAGCAGATACAGCAAAAGCAAGGACATCTGATCAGATTTGTGCTTGTGTTGACAGATCTCGAGTTTTCAAATATAAAATCAGTGTTTAACAATCTTAACGGACCTAAAAAGGAAGGCAAAGCATCTCTGGGTCTTTTTTGAGGCCTTAAATCTGAACGGTAATATGACTCTTATTAATGAGCACTACTTTCATGCAACTATTCCATTTTGTAAGAGGCAGAAGCTACGGACTTCTCATTTTGGAATAAAAATCTTCAAATGAAAAGGGTACAATATTATCTTTTCTGTAGTTTCAGACTTTCAGGATCCCCTGTGGCGGCCATGTTGGCTCCTGTCCTGAGAACATGCTAAAGAACACTGCATACAAACGGCATGAGAAGAGATTGTTTTTATACACACAAATACACGGTAACAGATATATTTTATTTTTCCCACAAAAACAATGTACACAGTGTACATCTCAACCAACACAAAGTGCATATACAACAATATACGGTCTACATACAAAACAACAGAATAATTTACTGTACACAGTTACAGTTACAGTAAAAAACAAACAAACAAACAAAAAAACTGTGCAGCATGCTCTCCTCTGTTTCGGTCTGGCCACAGCACCTCATCCACATCACAAGCCATGTTTTCCCTGGCCAAGCAGCAAGAGAAATATCACCTAGCATGGCGAATCCAGCCATGAAAAGCACCAACTGCTATATATCCACATGCGTCTTCCATAGGTTGGAGAAGGGGTATATGCATTTGTGGATTTCGGTCATACACTTTCCATCTCCAGACAGAAAAAAAATTCTCAATAGGACTGAGGGATGGAGAATATGGAGGGAGATAAACAACTATAAAGCGTGGGTGGGCAGTGAACCAGTTACGAACCAGAGCAGCCCAGTGGAAACTTACGTTGTCCCAAATGACAACGTACCTGAGCTGATCTGGTGGAATGAGTGTGTTGTGTAGGGTGTCCAGGTGTTTGCCCATTTGATGAGTCAGTGTGCATAGTAGGACAATTAACTTTAGAATTTTGAATGACAGAGTGTTCTTTGTGAAAACAAAAGATTTTCTTCATGAAAATTGTGCCAAATGCAGAGAATTGTGTGTAGTGTTTTGAAAAAAGTGTGTTTTAGAACTGCAATTTGAGTGTAAAGCAGGAATTGTGCTTGTAGTTTAGCAGAACTGGTTCAGGGGGTTGGTGCATGAGTTACATGTTGTGGTCATTGTGTCTCAAGCACCAGTTTTTGTGTGTAAACAATTGAGAAAAACTGTAATGCATTAATGACACAGTCAGATATAGTGACCTCCCTCACTCTTGCTGACAAGAGACAGACCTACTAGAATCCCAATTTGGATGAGTAATAAAGAACATGTTCTCCCTTTGCCTCCTGAATAAATCCAGCATGGTTCTAGTGTTAATTTGTAATACGACAAAGTGTCAAGCTTTTCTACTGAGAATCGTGTTGATTGAGTTTGTAATCACATCAGCATCTGCGACAACAACAATTTAACATTTGAATGTAAATGAACAGCCAGACCTTCAACACCCATGGTGTTTGTGTGGACACTGAAGTTGGACTGTACATGCTGTCAACACGTAATTTCTGTCTCTGGCTCTGCCTGTGGTGAGTCATGTCTTTAGATAGTGGGGAAATGCTAACACAGCTCTTGACTCACTGATCAGAGAACAAACTAAAAATAAGTCTGTAATTGTTTGCAAACATTAAAACAAACATCTTAGCTCCATCAGCTGCTTTATTTAGAAAAACACAAAAAAAAAACACCTGCACGCAGTCAGTTATCATTTGCAGACATATTGGGTTGTTCATGATGGACAATTTGTAAAAGACAACAAATAAATGAATGCAGCAGAACAGAAACATGCTTCCTTTCAGTACCAGTATGCATCTTCCTGCAGAAAAAGTGCCTCCTACAATGCATGATTCCAATTTATAACAGCCTTAACTGTAGACTAACAGCATCAAACACACACTGAATTACTTTGCAAAGTGTGAAAAGGAGAAGAAATTAATTAAATTTTTTTCAATAAAATAAAAATAACTTTTTATAGGAATAAAAAATGAAACAATGAGATAAAAACACAGACAACTCAGTACAGCAACATTCAATAAAGCACTCATTCAAAAGATTTACATTCAAGAACTAGACATGAGTACATTTGGCAGCTATCTTGAAGCTTTCTATAGGTTTCAAGTAATCAATTTGCAAGTTATTGAATGCAGAAAAGGCATAGCGTACAACTTCTAATCATAGAAGTACAGAATGTACTTAAAGTGGGCATGAGAAGACATCACAACACCCTGTATGTTTCCTTCAAGAACATTTTACTCCATACAAGAACCTTAGTCTGCCCTGGGACAACAAATAAAGTGCTCAGTCTTAAAGGGATATTCCAGTGTAAGTTTAATCCATGGTTTAACACACTGTGACACCAAGTAAGACCCCCCCTCGAGGGATCAAGTTTGTAGACCACTAGCTGACGTAGTTTTAGCACTCTCAGAAAAGACCACAAGATTACAATACACTGCAGTCTATGCCTCCAACAAGAAACCGCCATCAAAAAGCCACAAAAACTGCTCAGAACAGCACCAAACTTCGGCAACAGTACAAATGGAGGTCCCCCATCACCACAAATCCTGTCAAAAAAGAAACCGCCCGAAGCCCAGCACAGTGGAGAAGTTGTGTTTAAATAAAAATGAATACAATATACATTGTACGTGTTACATTTTGTCCTTAGTAACACAAGGACATTCACATGACAACCCTCTCCCCAGTTTGTTTCAGCTTTCCCCTCTTCCCCGCCATCATTCAGATCAGACAACCAGACACTATATTAATGAGTATTTATTATTTTTATTATTAGTAATATCATTTAAGCCCAATTCAATTCAAAGCTTCACCACCAAAGCCATGGTGTCATTATAATCACCCTGTCTGTTTTACATTTATTGTCCACTTGATGGAACAGTAGAGTGAATGAAGCACCATGAGGCTTCGGCCCATGAGTGAATCAATCGGATGGAAAGCTTCAGTGCTTCACGAAGCTTCATCTCGCCATCACTACATCAAACATCTATTTGCTTGGCCGGATTTCTATTGTAAAGTGAACACAACTCATCACTCACCACTTCCTTTTGTGGGGAAGCCCGACGAGTCGATTACCGAGTGCGGTTAGAAATTAAACTTACACCGGAATATCCCTTTAATAATAATATTTATGTATTTACTTTAAACCTCTGAAAATATTCACAGCTATGTGACTATTATAAGTACTAAAAGACTGTTGAAGTATGCACAGCTGTCACATGCAAGAGGACTGTTTCCTGCTCACATGGTGAAAAGCAGATAACCACTGAAGGTGCTATAGTGATTTGGATCATCATACATCCTTGAGTTCGTCCACAGACGCAAAGACACAACATCTCCAACCTCTAGAAGCAGCAGGACACCGTGAGCAGCGCTCCCAAAATTGGATGGCCGATGATCATATGCAGTACAAACATTGCCTCCATTCTTGACCAGCACAGCAGCAGAAGGATGAGAATTATGTCCAGATCCGGCTACGTAGAACTCAAAGTGGTAAGCCCCATTCACTGGTGCAGTAAAAAAACCTGTGGGACATTATTTGTAAGTAAATGAAAAACTGTTTTTCCAACCAGGTTGATGTCAACATAGCATAAATGTCTGAATTTTAGTACCTGTGTTTAGGTTGTAGCCGTTTCCAATGTTAGTGATGATGTGTCTGAAGACCAGAGGAGTCTGTGTGTTAAATGGTCCAATAACTCCAGAGCCTGAAGCCAACAGTGAAGCTGAGAAAGCCACCTGTTTGACTGAGAGAGAGAGAGAGAGAGAGAGAGAGAGAGAGAGAGCAGTGTCAATGATCTAAACTCACCCTTGAAACATCAATGTGACCAACATTTTAGATTTTTGTGCTATCCACCATTTTAGGTAAGTTTTAAAATTATGCTCAGATTTTTCCGTCTTACCTTCTCCATCTCTCTTTAGAGCCTCCACCTGGTTTTCTGTGACATTAGTCCTGGCTTTAATGGAGATCAGCTCTGCTGTTTGTGCTGGAGAAACGTCACATCATGACATATTTGACTCTGAATAAAACAATGTTTGATCGTTAAGAGTTTAATCATCACTGTTTTCATCAAAGTTGGCTTTTGGCTGCTGAACATTTACTCGAGATATTATCTTAAAAAGAAAAACACTGTATGTCAATACATTTGAACTACATGCAGCAGAATGTATAGTAATGTTTTTACTCAAACAGTATTTCATTCTCCTGTTCTTTTTTTCCATTTCAGCTTATCATACAATATTATGAGTCGTTTTCATTAATAGAGCCGTGATGTTCTCCACCCAGTACCTTGAAGTTGTTGCTTTAGCTTCTCCTGCTCAGTCTTTTGGTTCTCCACCTCAGTCTTCTGTTCATTCAGTTTAGCTGCTTGTACTTGAAACAATGTAAAATTCATCATTAAATACAATATAAGTAGACAAACATTTTTTATTGGTCTTGTTTTTATAATGTGTAGATTGTTTTATTTTGTAGATTGGAACATTCTCTGTGATTCCTCACCTTTTTATCTAGGCCACCATCAGGTCAACATCTTAATCAGTCCAATACTTGGGTTTATGACCAAACCTACAGACGCACACATCAGACTATACTCTACTTTGGATTTGTGCTGATTAATATCTGTGAGACGCTGGTCTTGTTTTGTTTCTGTCCTTCAATTGTGTATGAAGCTGTAATATTGTAGGACACTGTAACAGTGACCTCAGTTTGTTTCTGTAGTTTAAAAATGGAAGAAACAAAAGAGTTTAAAAGGTGTAGAAGACAAGGATTTATAGACTGAGAACATCCTGTTGCTGTTGTTAAACTGACACACTGTGTAGATTAAGAAGAACGTTATAAAGTCTCCCAGGAGCTTTTCTTTGACTCATCTTTACCTGCAGGTCATACTGCAAAACAGTTCAGTGTTACAACATTATGCAAATCTGACCAAAACTGTTGTTGCTGTTGCCAAACTGACACACTGCGGATATTTAGAAGAACTCTATGAAATTTAACAGAACTCCTCTCTGTCTGCAAGTCATATTGTTAGAAAGGTCATACCTTCATTCTCTCTCTGTAAGATCCTTATCTCCAGCCTCTGTTCAGCCAACGAGGCGCTCATCTCTCTCAGCACAGCATGGATGTCTTGTGTACATCTCTGTTGTTGGTCAGCAGCATTTGTTGGTTCTCTTCTCTCAGCTCCAGTTTGATCTCCAAGTGGAATAATGTGGTTGTCAGACTCTGTTTGAAGCTGAGCCGTGCAGAGAGAGCAGATCAGCAGCAACAGAGGAAAACACATTGTCATCTCCATTCTCAAAGTGACGGTCTGTTCAGTTCTACTGTGTAGTTTCTGTATTCATCTCAGCCTTAAATAGTGTTTCATGCTGATCAATCATTACCAGAAATATTATATGAGACATGTGCAGGAGATTTGGTTGATAACACTGATTATGTTGAGCACGTCATCAGGAAAACAACACTGAAAACACAGCACTCCAACATAAATGATTTATTAGTAGTTGTATGTTTGAATGTGGCTCCCAGTACTTGAATAATCAGTTCAACAAAATTCAAAGAGTTTGTTTTAATATCTGGGTCAGTGTTGTGTATGTCACTAACACAGGAAATCTTACTGTGTCATTTTAGGAGTAACAAACACATTTTATTTACTCCAAGGTGGATACTCAAAAGTTAAAATCAGTTTACAGTCACATCATGGCTGATAAAGACAGAGAAAGATGGCATCAGATCAATATAATTGTTAATGTCAATGAAGTTTAAGTGTGTAAACATTGAACATCATTAATTTGTGAAAAAAAACAACAAGTCATTAAAGGAGTAGCAAACTAAAAATTATCATCCCGACCTGTTCAAACATTAATGACACAGTCAGATGTAGTGACCTCCTTCAGGATGTTAATCAGCTGAGATCAGACGACTCATTACAGATAAGAGTTTTCTCTCTTTGCTTACTGAATAAATCCAGCGTGGTTTTAAAGTCTGATTCTTGAAGAGCAACAACACAACGTTAATTAATGCCATTTTCAGCACTGCCACATTTTTTCTTAACTTACATGAACGAATCTACCAAAACCAAAGACAAGTGCTGAAACATTAAGTGATAATAGGACAAAGTGTTGAGATGCTGAACTGAAAATAAATCAGAGTGACTGCTGATTGAGCTTTAATCTCATCAACATATGTGACAACAGTTGTTAAAGATTTGAATGTGAATTAACAGACAGAAAGAAATATTACAGGAAGATTATAATCTTTAAAAAAAACGGTTAGTTGCAAGGGCTGGGAGACCAGCCAAGAGCGAATTGCATTATTCCAGGAGGGAGATGACCAGTGCCTGGACCAGGAGTTGCCTTGCATCCTTTGTGAGGAAAGACCAGATCCGGTGGATGTTGTAGAGGTCAAATCTGCAGGATCGGGCCACAGCAGTTATGTTGGGAATGCAGGATAGTCTGTCGTCGAGGATTATGCCTAGTTTCCTCGCAGTCGATGAAGACGATACTGTGACATCCTCAAAAGTGGCTGACAGGTCCATGTGAGGGCAGTCTTTCCCTGGGATGAAGAAGAGTTTAATTTTACTATGGTTGAGTTTGAGGTGATGCACAGCTGTCCAAGAGGAGATGTCTCCCATACATTTTGAGATGCGCGTTGCAACATGGTTGTTGGAGGAACAGTTGGTGTTGTCTGCGTAACAGTAGTAAGAGAATCCATGAGATGTGATTGCAGAGTGTAGTGATCTAGTGCAGGGGTCCCCAACCACCGGGCTGCGGACCGGTACTGGTCCGTGGGTCGTTTGGTACAGGGCCGCAGAGAAAGAATAAATACGTTATTTTATTTCTGTTATATTGACGATCATACTCGGAAAGTTGTTTTATTTTGAAAAACGGATTCTCTTTTAACAACGTGTGTTCCTCTTGGCGCACTTGACACGTACCTGTTTCATTCACGGTATACCCTAAAAAATAAGCCCTCAAGCTAAAATGAGTGTAAAACAAACGTCTTCGGAGAGCTACTTTGCAAAGAAAAAACGAATTATGATAAGACGGAAGAAGAGGGTTCCCTAATGATTCCCATTAACATCTGGCTCAGTGCACGAGCAAAAAAAAGCTAAACCTACCTCTCTCCCTCTCATTCACATTTCTCCTCCTCCCTGCTGCTTCTTTGTTTCGATCCCCTCTGTTTTTAAAGAACTGTCTGATGTCCATGACGCCAGCCAGGCTGTCCGCTGACAGCGTATCATATCTATGATCCGCAGCAGTGTATGTATTTAAATTTCACACGCTACGTCAGTCATAGCGCAGGGGTACGGATATTATTCTGTGATCATAAACTGTCTGTAATGAAAAATAGACAATCTGGCGACGCGCATGGTCCTAGTACTGAGCCTTGAGGGACGCCAGTTTCCAGAAAGCAGGGTTTGGACAAGGATCCATTCCATATGACCTTAAAGGAGCAATTTGTCAGGTATGATGTGAACCAGGTTAGAGCAGAGTCAGCGATGCCAAGTTCAGCCAGAGTGGAGAGAAGGATTTGGTGGTTGATTGTGTCAAACGCAACAGGTCAAGGAGACTGAGGATGGATGAGTGGGACAATGCTCTGGAAGCACTGAGTGACTCACTGTGAGGAGGACCATCTCAGTGGAGTGAGCAGTCCTGAAGCCTAACTGATTGAGGTAAAGGATGTCATTATGTGAAAGATAGGAGGACATTTGGTTGTAGATGTGCATTCCAATGAAAACAATCTCTGATGAAAAAAGATTTTAATAATCACTGTTTTCATTACAGAGTGCTTGTATCTAATTTGTTGGGGAGCCATGGCCAACATGGAACATTGTTGTTGAGCAGGTAAATACTTTGTCTGCAACAGTGTTCAGGTGGGTGGTGCACATCAAGTTGCATCCACATCAATGACATGACGTAACGTTTCCCAGCAGAACACTTAATATTGTGGCTGATCTGTGTATGTTGGAATGTAGCTCTGAGTCCTTGAACCATTCTTTTTGCTAAAATGTGCATTATCGAAGGTAAAAATCATGTATAAAATCACCTCATGGCTGATAACACTGACAGGTAAGAAAGACAGCATCAGATCAATATAATTGTCATCCTCACTGATGTTTGAGAGTGTAAACATTGAATGACCTGACATGAAAAACAAGTAATTAAAGGAGTAACAAGTAAAACATTATCAGCCAGACCTGTTCAAACATTAAAGACACAGTCAGATGTAGTGACCTCCCTCAGGTTGTTAATTGGCTGAGATAACATCAGAAACACATGTTAGATGAGTAATAAAGATTTTTTTCTATCTTTGCTTCCTCTTATTTGCAGGACAGGATGCAGCTGATGTGGCTCTACCCAGGTCCACTCACCTGTCTCCACTCACCTGTCTCCACTCACCTGTCTCCACTCAGACATCCACCAACACACACATACAGAGAGAGAGAGAGAGTGCAGAGGAGGTGGAGGATATGAAAACTTTTGGTCAATCTCAAATTTCATTTCCAAGCAGACGTTTTTTCTGCCAACAAGAAGAAGATTTTTCAGTTTGAAACTAAAATTTACATTGTGTTGAAGAAAGGTCCACAGACGGTACTGCACTGATATGTTTATGCTTTTATTCAAATAACACAATTTATTGAAAGAACACAACAACAATGCATTTAATACGTACAAATAAAGCTTTGTCATCCAGCTTTGATAATCAGGATAAAAACATTAACTGAGTCTTTGATTTGCAGGTTTTGATGCAGTAATTCTGTATGTCAATTTACTTAGATGTTTACAAAAAGCAGACATTTCCACAATTTTCACAGAAATTAGTTTGCTTCTTTAATCCATTATTTAAAACCATAGCAGAAGTACTATCATCACTGTGCAGTTTGATTTAAATCCAGAAAAAAACATGCAGATTAAAAATGTGTGAACCTTTTCTTATCAAAAAGATTGTTTTTGTTGTTTGTGCACTGTGGTCAATCAGCTTTCATTAAAAGAGAGAGAAATTACAAATCTATCAAGAAGTAGTGATACACACTACAGTGTGGGCAGGTTTTCATACAGCTGAAGAAAAAGGAGTTTCCTGCTCACATGGTGAAAAGCAGATGACCACTGAAGGTGGTATGATGATTTTCATTGTCAAATATCCTTGTGTTAGTCCACTGACGCATGAACACAACATCTCCGACCTCTAGAAGCAGCGTGACACCATTAGAAGATTTCCTACCACCGGACTGCTGATGTTCATATGTAATATAAATATGTTCTCCATTCTTGACCAACACTGCAGCTGAAGGATGTGAAGTATGTCCATATAAGTGGAACTCAAAGTGGTAGGCTCCTCTCACTGGTGCAGTGAAAAAACCTGTGGGACATTTTAAATGAAGAATCAACTGCTGCAACATCTGTCAACCAGGTTGATGTCAACATGTCCTAAAATTAATTATTTAATTTTGTGACTTTGAGTACCTGTGTTTGGGTTGTAGGCGTTTCCAATGTTTGTCACAACGTGTCTGAAGACCAGAGGAGTGTGTGTGTTAAATGGTCCAATATCTCCACCGCCTGAAGCCAACAGTGAAGCTGAGAAAGCCACCTGTTTGACTGAGAGAGAAACATACTTGTTTTAAAGTGACTGATGTTACAGCAATGATGAGCATGTTTCAAAATGAAGTTAACTTAAGGCCCATATTATTCTCAGTGTTGTGCTATTCACATCAGATAAGGTTTTACATTCTACAAATATTGTGAGAACTAAACTGTTTGAATATTGAGTTGCTGGTTTAGTTCTCAGTCTTACCTTCTCCATCTCTCTTTAGAGCCTCCACCTGGTTTTCTGTGACATCAGTCCTGGCTTTAATGGAGATCAGCTCTGCTGTTTGTGCTAAAATTAATCAAAAGTGTCTCAAATGAAAACAATCTTGATGGTGAAAGACATTAAATTATCACTGTTTTCATTACTTTGTCTGCAAAAGTGTTCATGTGTGTTGTGCACGTCAAGTAGCATCCACATCAATGACATGACCTAACGTTTCCCAGCAGTTAGTCCTTTTAATATTGTGGCTGATCTGTGTATGAACGTAGCTCTCAATCCTTGAACCATTCTTTTTGGTAAAATGTGCATTATCGAAGGTCAAAATCATGTATAAAATCACCTCATGGCTGATAACACTGACAGGTAAGAAAGACAGCATCAGATCAATATAATTGTCATCCTCACTGAAGTTTGAGAGTGTAAACATTGAACGACCTGACATGAAAAACAAGTCATTAAAGGAGTAGCAAACAAAACATTATCATCCCGACCTGTTCAAACATTAACGACACAGTCAGATGTAGTGACCTCCCTCAGGTTGTTAATTGGCTGAGATAACATCAGAAACACATGTTAGATGAGTCATAAAGAATATTTTTCTCTCTTTGCTTCCTCAATAAATCCAGCATGATAATAAAGTCTGACTTTGGAAGAACAAGAGCTGTTGATGATCACTCAATTATTTATTTACAGAATTATTTATGACAGACACATGCAGGACAGTTTGATAACTATGATCACATGGAGCATGTCCTCAGGAAAACAACACTTATTACAATAAAATGCGATGGGAAACATTGACATGGCACATTGTCCTGCTCAGTGATCCACTGCCAACGTGGAACGTTGCTGTTTTTGAGCCATTCTCAAAATGGCGGTAAAAACCTTTCTGGAATGAAATTAAGCAATATTACCCGAGAGGGTGTGCTTTAACGTCATTTGAGCATGACAGTGATGCGGTCAGCACTTTCCGTGGAAACACATGGGGTCTGACTAATAACTGAAACAAAATCAGTCACATCAGTTGACTCATATGTGTAATGGAACGTAGTTTACCACTCAAGCAAATAATCCAACCCTTAGTAACGACCTAGCAACAGAAAGGATTTTCGAGTCCCAGATGATGAACTCTGAGCTGACGTTAATGTTTTATTGCGGTCTCGGAATTTCCCGAACTAAATCAATACTGCACAGATAAACAGAAAATGCTTATTTTCATCGCCCAAGTTATAACAAAGATGTTGATTTTTTTCTTTTATATTTTCTAATCGTTTTCACCACGGTCACAATAGTGTCTCTCACACCAAAGGGAAAATAAATAATAGCCAGGGCGTTTATTTGTTTCAATCACATAACAGACCAGGCGTTTATTTGGGACTAGGCGGCAATTTGGGACAGGTGTTTAATTCCTCTCATAAATCCGGGATGAAAATGTCACAAACTTCGCCAGCTTCTCTGTGAATTCTCTGGCATCCTTCTGGGCAATAGTAGTCTTCTGCAAGTGAAGTTGTTGCGGCAGAGGAAACGATTCAGCCAACCAGCACTCGCAGCAATATCGTCATCTCTGCTGTCACTCACGGTGGCGTACATTTGTTTCGCCATCACCCTGATCATGTTACAGGACACTCTCTCGTGGCGTGCCCTTTTGCTGATAACTCATTCCCGCATGTTTATCTCAAGCTCCTCGCTCGCTCCCAGCCTAGCCCTGTTGCTCCTCGGACAGACGCTGAAGCAAATAAATCAAAATGAACAACAAACCGATCCATTTTGTAGCCTATTTTTCCGCCGTTTCCTACTCCAGCTCTGACAGTTACAATGTTGCCGTGGAGATGAATACAATGTTGCCATAGGCTTGGCAGAGTAATATTTTTTAGTAATGAGTCAGGCGTGCTGTCATGCTGATTTGAGCACGGTCTAAATTTCTTGTTGACCAATCAGATCGCTTGGTTGGAACTACTTGTTGTATAATATTAAATTGCTGGTTTAGTTCTTACCTTCTCCATCTCTCTTTAGAGCCTCCACCTGGTTTTCTGTGACATCAGTCCTGGCTTTAATGGAGATCAGCCCTGCTGTTTGTGCTGGAGAAAAGTCAACTTGTCAACCTCAGTCTTCTGTAACTCCAGGGGTCCGTTTCACAAAGCAGGTTTAGTGAAAACTCTGAGTCTGTTAACCCTGAAATGAGGGAAACTCTGAGTTTTCCGTTTCACAAAGGGAGGTAACTCAAACCAGAGAAAGAGGGGTAACTCCAGCCTGTTTCACAGAGAGAGGTAACTTAAGCTCTCGGTCAGTTACCACGGTAACATACTCTGTGAAACTAACCTGGTCGGGACCAGGTTTTTCTCAACAAACCTCGAGTTTCTCTCTGTCTCCGCCCTCTTTCAGCCACACACGCTATTTGATTTCCTCATTCATTCAGTCAGCAGGCGAGTTTTGGCGTAGTATAGTTCTGCCGTCTGTTTTTTGAGAAAATCATTGCAAAAATCAGTCAGTAGGGCTACATTAGAAGTTATATTAGGTGGCGACTATTTTCACTACCATGGCATGTCCTTTTGATAATGATCCCGTGGATGAAGGTGCAGCATTACTGCGCAGAGAATTAAATATTCGTCGGGAGATGATTATCAGACCGTACATAGATGTTCTTGCATTTCCAGACAGTTATCTTTTTGATCGGTACCGTTTCACGTCACAGTCCATCATTTACATACACAACCTAATCCGTCCTTACATTTCCAACATTACCAACCGAAGTCATGCTCTCACATCCCAGCAGATATTGTGTGTTGCGCTGCGTTTTTTTTTTGCAAATGGGAGTTTTTTATACAACGTCGGAGATGCAGAGCACTTGAGCAAGGCAACTGTATGCAGAGCGGTCAGAAAAGTGTGCCTCGCCCTGAAACGGCTACTACCCATTTTTATCATTTTCAGCTCCTGCCTCCGTTAGAGGTGGCGGTGCTGGGCCACCACCCGTTGTACGGGCATCTGCTTTCTTTCTGTTGGCTGAGTAGAAGTCTGTGTTAGTTTAAATAGGCTTAATTATTTAACAGAACATGATATAGATGAGAAGACATTTATGTGTGTGAAAACAGCATTATGTTGAGGATAAAACAACTGTACAGTCAAACAGCCACTTAATATTTACAATGTAAAACATGATCAAAATGAGTTACCCCCATGAGATTATGCCGAGGTCTTACCTGTTTGAACAATGTTTTTATGTTTCAACTTAAGCTGCAGCCAAGTGCGCTTCTCAGCCAGGGTTGCACCTAAATTAAATAAATTAATAGGCTACCACTCAAGCAGTTTCCCCCTGTAATATTATTGTGATTGCAAAGGACTACATTTAAAATTACGCATTGACCCGAGCGCCAATGTTCTCCCACGCCTTCTCCCTCTCTTTTGCTGCTGCAGCGGTTTTACACTTCCTTCTAAAAACGTGCTCAAACTCACCGTATGAGCGCATTAATATTTCCAATTCCAGTGGGGTGAAAAACGTAGCCCTCCTCTTCCCCGCTGCCATGGTGACTCGTCGAATCAGGGCTCCATTGATGCTGTCTTTTTATACTTGTGGTGCACGTGCTTAACTCCAGGTTAAACTACTCCGAGTTGATCAAACTAACTCAAATCTGCTGTTCTGGAACCGAAAACTCAGAGTTTCCTATCTCAGAGTAGATCAACTCAGAGTTCAGGGTTAGACTCAGAGTTTGTTGAACCTGCTTTGTGAAACGGACCCCAGTTCTTTTAGTTTAGCTGTTTGTGCTCAAAATATATAATACAACTTTATAGTCATATATTATTGTTCTTTGTAGATTCCATAGAATAGTATTTGTCAGTACTCACTATACGTTATCAGGGTTTCGATGATCTCTACACAGTACCTTGAAGTTGTTTGTCCGTTTCAGTCTTCTGTAACTCCAGTACTCTCAGTTTGGCTCCTTGCACTTGATTAAAGAAATAAATGTCTGTATGTTAGTTTTTATGTACTGCATCATCATTTTCCTTGAGAATGTTGAAAAATGTATGATATACTTTTGTAGCCACGTAAACTGCATGACTCTATGCACTTTGACCTGGACTGAAATATATTCACAACTATTTTATCGGGGACATTTTGTACGGACATTTTGGTCTCCAGTGGATTGTCTTTTCTGCCATCAGCAGGAAACATTTTCTTTGATCAGTCACATGTTGTCACAACAACTGGACAGATCAGCATTATAGACATGTTCACCACAGGATACATTGTAAGAACTTAGCTGATCTTCTGACATTTCATCTGCAGCCATCATCAGCTCAAAATTTCAATGAACACCACATTGATGTTGACATTTGTGTTTTTAAGTGTCCTTACAACTACCATCTAACTTTTCAGCTATAATGCTAAATAATGCTCGTATCAACCTCTGCTGTACTTTATGTTAGTGCTAATTAGGGTTCCAGTTCAAAAATATTGTTTTTGTTCCAGTTCAAAATTATTTATCTCGTGTTGCATTGAGTTGAAAGTCCCGTGAGTTGAAACATGAAACTTGGCCTGAGGTGCAAATGCTTCTCAAGAAATATAAACCAAATTGGTCACATAGTGGTGCTATTATTAATGCAATTTTTGAAAGGCCATAACCACAAAACAGTTAGTCTGGTTGACTTGAAATTGGACACTCAGTCCACTAAGTCCAGCTCAAAGTGCTGTTTGTAAAACGTCTCCAGGAGCATGTCGAGCCGTGATAGATTTTGCTCTAGTTAGCATAGACTGAAACAGTAAAGTGGCATCGTGTTTTTATAACTTGACTCAATCAACACCAAATTAGTTATACAGCATTTTGGGATAAAGATTATTTTTTAATTATTACAAATGACAAACAACATGGTTGCTTTCACTCTAAATACCCTTACAAAGGGCAGGTCTTAGACTGAATTGGCCATAACTCAATAACCATTAGTCCAATCATCATAAAACTCACCAGATATCTTCATGTCATGTTTTGAAATAGTTCTACCAAAGCATTTCGAAACGCAAATACCGAAATGTGTACCTCAAAACCTGGTAGCCAAAAATCTTGCCAAAAATGTTGTTGCTGTTGCTAAGCTGACACACTGCGGATATTTAGAAGAGCTCTATGAAGTTAGACAGAAGCTTTTCTTTGACTCCTCTTTGCCTGCAAGTCATATTGTTAAAAATAAATCATATACTACCTTCATTCTCTCTCTGTAGGATCCTTATCTCCAGCCTCTGTTCAGCCAACAAGGCGCTCATCTCTCTTAGCACAGCATGGATGTCTTGTGTACATCTCTGTTGTTGGTCAGCAGCATTTGTTGGTTCTCTTCTCTCAGCTTCAGTTTGATCTCCAAGTGGAATAATGTGGTTGTCAGACTCTGGTTGAAGCTGAGCCATGCAGAGAGAGCAGATCAGCAGCAACAGAGGAAAACACATTGTCATCTCCATTCTCAAAGTGACGGTCTGTTCAGTTCTACTGTGTAGTTTCTGTGTTCATCTCAGCCTTAAATAGTGTCTCATGCTGATCAATCATTACCAGAAATATTATATGAGACATGTGCAGGAGATTTGGTTGATAACACTGATTATGTTGAGCACGTCATCAGGAAAACAACACTGAAGACACAGCACTCCAACATAAATGATTTATTAGTAGCTGTATGTTTGAATGTGGCTCCCAGTACTTGAATAATCAGTTCAACAAAATTCAAATAGTTTGTTTTAATATCTGGCTCAGTGTTGTGTGTGTCACAAACACAGGAAATCTTACTGTGTCATTTTAGGAGTTACAAACACATTTTATTTACTCCAAGGTCGATAATGAAAAGTTAATATCAGTTTACAGTCACATCATGGCTGATAAAGACAGAGAAAGACAGCATCAGATCAATATAATTGTAAATATCAATGAAGTTTAAGTGTGTAAACATTGAACATCATTATTTTGTGACAAAAACAAGTCATTGAAGGAGTAGCAAACTAAAGAGTATCATCCCGACCTGTTCAAACATTAATGACACGGTCAGATGTAGTGACCTCCTTCAGGATGTTAATCAGCTGAGATCAAATGACTCATTACACCGCCACATTTTTTCTTAACTCACATGAACGAGTCTCCCAAAACCAAAGACAAGTGTTGAAACATTTAAAAATGAAATGAGGCACCATTGTTTTTGAGCCATTCTTAAAGTGGCAGTAGACACATTTCTGGAATTAAATATTGAGTTGCTGGTTTAGTTCTCAGTCTCACCTTCTCCATCTCTCTTTAGAGCCTCCACCTGGTTTTCTGTGACATTAGTCCTGGCTTTAATGGAGATCAGCTCTGCTGTTTGTGCTGGAGAAAAGTCACAACATGACATAATAACATTTATAAGTATTTAATCATTACTTTCCTTATTAAGGTCTGCTATCGTAGCAAAAATATTGTCCAAACTGTACCTTTAAGTTGTTGCTTAAACTTGTCCATCTCAGTCTTCTGTGACTCCAGTACTCTCAGTTTAGCTCCTTGCACTTGATTAAAGAAATAAATGCCTTGTTGATTTACTTTTGTAGCCACATAAACTGCATGACTATGTGATGGCACTGTTAGTGATTCAACCACTTTGGCCTGGACTGAAATATCTTCACAACTATTTTATCTGGGACATTTTTTACAGACATTTTGGTTCCAAGTGGGTTGGCTTTTCTGCCATCAGCAGGAAAAAATTTTTTGCTCAGTCACATGTTGTCACAACAACTGGACAGATCAGCATGATAGACCATTTTCACCACGGGATGGATTGTAAGAACTTAGCTGATCTTCTGACGTTTCATCTACAGCCATCTTCAGTTTAAAATTTCAATTAATTAGCACATTGATCGTATCAACCTCTGCTGTACTTTATGTTAGTGCTAATTAGGGTTCAAGCCGAAATTATTGTTTTTGCGCCGGTTTAAAATTATTTGTCTCGTGTCGCCGCTCAAAGTCTCATGAGTTCAAACATGAAACTTGGCCTGAGGTGCAAGTGCTTCTCACAAAATATAAACCAAATTTGTCACATAGTGGTGCTATTATTAATGCAATTTTTGAAAGACAGTAGCCACAAAACAGTAAGTCAGGTTGACTTGAGTCCAGCTCAAAGTGCTGTATGTAAAAAGTCTCCAGGAGCATGTGGGGCCATCATGATGGATTTTGCTCTAGTTAGCATACACGGAAATAGTAAAGTGACATTGTGTTTTCAAAATAGACTCAATCAGCACCAAATAAGGTATACAACCTCTGTTCAACCAACAAGGTGCTCATCTCTCTCAGCACAGCATGGATGTCTTGTGTACATCTCTATTGTTGGTCAGCAACATTTGTTGGCTCTCTTCTCTCAGCTTCAGTTTGATTTCCAAGTGGAATAATGTGGTTGTCAGACTCTGTTTGAAGCTGAGCCGTGCAGAGAGAGCAGATCAGCTGGTCATCTGGTGCCCCCTGGTGGTAGCATCAAGAAGACACTGTAGATGCTCTAATTGTACTTAATCACAACAAATGCATATCAATCAATCAATAATTCAATCAGGTCAATCAATCAATCAATCAATCAATCAATCAATCAATCAATCAATAACTCATTAATCATCACAAAACAATCAATCATATCTAAAATAAAAAACATACAAAAACTTTACTTTTTTCACAAAATAGCATGAATATAGTACAGCCATGTGTGTATGACTGTGCAGCCTTTTTACTTCACAACTACAAAAGAACCAGATATTACAGTGTAAAGGTCATAAAAAGGGAGAAACTGTAGCATATAAGCATCTTAATTAATCACCTGAATAGCAAAATTGTATCTTATTAGCCTCATGATAGCACAACATAAAACTTGAATACAGTCACTCAGAACACTTTAAAGTATCTTGTTCACATTCAAACACATGAAATGTCTATTTGAATAGACCTCACAGCACAGTACTGGTCAAAATTACCTGCCACCTGGTGGACATATACCCCAATACACTACAAAGCAGTCAAACTAACTGATCTATAATACTGCTATACCAGTTGCAATAACAAAACGATTGGTATCAGTCGATATGGCTTTAGGAAGATCAACAATTATCATCGATGGCAAAACACGTCATCGGGCAATCCCTATTAGTAACAGTTATACATTTACTATGGAAAGTCACAGTTAATTTCATAATCGTACAGTTCAGCTCAGTTAACAAGAGAAACTCTTTCTTACTTCATTACTGACGTCTGAACACCTCCATGATTGGTCTGTGATTACTTCCTTCAGACTGGAAACGACTGCTTCCTTCAGATTGGACGAGCTGATGACCTCCGTCCATTTAACCCAACTGACAGTGACCTGCCTTTCTTCATCTCTGTCACTTACAGCATTAAAACCAGTATACTGCTGCTCTGTTGAAAACAGTGACAGTGTTTTGTGAGTAGAGTTGCAGCTTTCTGACCTTGAGCTTTAGTCTGGTGGGCTTGGGTTTGCTACAATTCTGCAAATTTTCAAATAGCTTGTTGTAAATATTACACTGTAAATGTATAAGGAGTTCAGTGAACGTCCCTGCCCCTTTTTTCACTTTGGGAGTTAATGTTAGAAACATGTGATTGAAATCTTAATTTGTCAGAGAAGTTTTGGGTTTGATAAATTATTTGTATTTGTTTTTGGGAAATGCTCTAAATACTTTATAGTTCATAATAAACTGCCATTTTGTCATGTTATGTCTACGTTTCAACTAGACTGGGATCATAACTGTGTTTACTAATGTATTTGTCAACAATTTTGTTCTCTTGATGAAGCATCTATTATATCTGCATCTATAAGCAGGTAGAGAGTTATTGATTACGCAACATGAGAGCTGTAATATTATTAAATGATATATGAATGAACACACAGTTGAAAATGTGTTTTAATTAAACAGATGTACAAATCATTCACAGGTGTGTTTAAAACAGTTTATGAATCTGTCAGAGCTCATGAAGACAAATTGAGCTGCGAAGTTCATTTGTGACTGGAAGTAATACTTAACTTAACTTTAACTTTACCTAACTCAAGGTCCACTTACTAGATGTCTCCTGGATCTCTCTGCTGCATCTTGAGGCCTTTCGGTAGCAGATGGAGTTTGCTTAGTTTTCATAAGAATGAAGGAAGTTATTAATATAATAAATGCATCATACTTATATAATTAGAACATTTTCAAATAAAATATGAAAACCTATTTTATACATGTTTCCAATCGTTCAACTTGTGTTTATATATCAGTCAAATACATTAATAAACACTTGTCTTCATATATGAATAAAAGTGTCCAATATACACGTTTTTATTCAGTGTCATACACAGCTTTTAGATGTTAAGTAAGTAAGTAAGACTGTACTGATTAAGATATACCTTATTAGGAAAATGTTGCTTGAGCTATAGTGCTGCCTACAGCTACATGACAGTACAGTGGTATCCAAGACTAATGACATAACAATAATACGTCGCATAGACTAAAATAAACAAATGTAAAAGATTGCACATGCCCTGTGAGTTTTAAAGAAATATGAATAAGAATAAAAGGTAAAGGTCTGAATCCTAGAAAGACAAAAGACAAAACTTAATAGAGCATGAGTAAAGACAATAACGGCCTCTGAGACCAACCTTGCATAATACATAAAAACCACGCACTGCGTCAGTTCTGCCAACAGCAGCAAGATGAAGAGACAGAGCAACACTTCCTGATACCTGCAGTCTGCAGGAAGACACAGGAAACACATTCTTACTATCAAAATAAAACTCAAACATCAGCAGTTCAAATAATTATGAGAACAAAACTCAGTTCAAGATTTTCTTGGTAGAAAATGTGGCTCTGTCACAACACACACTACATTATTAATTCATTATAAAGCTTATACTGAAAACTTCTTGTGGAATCAGACTGGTGTTATTCTTTATTTTTCTTATTAAAAACAAGTGAAAAAAAAACAAAAACAAAAATGTCTTATTCTCTCTTTCTGACTTCTCTCTCCCCCTATCTCGCTCTGATTCAAATGTCATTGGTGTATGTGGGTTAAAGTCAGAATAAATTGCAGTTTGTGTGTTCATGCTAATTAAGGTATATGTCATGTCACCAGAGTGATTCCCTGATGTGTTTTAATGTAACAATGGAGCTCTGTGGTACAGAAGAAAAACACATATCAGACTGTAGATACACACACAATACTTCAGATTGGATCTTTATATTGGATCACAGTATGTTTCTGATCTTAACCTGAAAAAGGGCATGATGTCATGTTCATGATGCAGTTAATGAATAAACACTGACCAGATGTTACAGGTAGACAGCCATCTGGTAGGGTGGTGGTGTTCTAAAAGTGGTGAAAAAAGAAACAAGACATGGATAACATTAACATCTTGAAACACAGTGGAGTAATGTGTGTTCTAATCCCATGTGAGCACCTCTGACCCCTGACCTCCACACACTTGAATTTGTCCATCTTGTTTGGTCTTCAGTATAAATGAATTCAAGCTTTTCATACAGTGAAAGTCATGTGACGCGATTATACGTTTTAAAGAAAGTTTACATTTGATTTAAAAAAACGTATTTAAAAACGGTGCTTTTATTATGAAGGTTGTGTAAGCGGAAGTGTGTTTTCCCAGCGTTGTCCCGTCTCTTCCTCCTGTGTCTCCTCTGCCACCGTGTACCGAACTGACAGCAGCCGGGGTGACACCATGGAGAACACACACACACACACCAACCACCGCTGCTGCTCTATAAAAGCACACAAACACAGACGGAGACAAACAACGAGCTGTTTGAACCTTCAGCACCTGAACAATGGGCGTCATCATCTCACAGATCTTCTCCAGGTTCGCCTCCAAGACACCGGTCAGGATTTTAATGGGTCAGTTTGGATTTTATACTTCTTTCTTTCTTTCTTTCGAATCATAACTTTAATATGAGAACTTTTTCTTCTTCTTCTTCTTCGTCATCATCATCATCATCATCATCATCATATACTTCATCATATTCTTCTTCTTCTTAATTTTCTTCTTTTGCTTCTTATTTACATTCTTATTTTTATTTTGCCACTGCTGCTTCTTCTTCTTCATATCCTCTTCTTCTTATGCTTCTTCTTCTTCTTCATCTTCATAATTATTTTCTTCTGCTTCTTCTTCATATTCTTCTTCTGCTGCTTCTTCATATTCTTAGTAGTAGTAACACAATTCATTTATATTTACTCTTTTAAACCATCTGTCTTCTCTGGCCAAGATGTTTACATTTTTGTCCTCAAAGGAGTTGGCCCTCCTGTGTCGTGCCACAAATATGTACATACAAATACGTACAAATATGTGCATTGAACAGCATAAACTGCTTCTCACAAAACAACTTCTCTATAAACGAATGGCACAACACAGGAGGAGATGGCCTACGACATTACTTACCACCCACCAACAATGCAGCACTGAGTTCCCTCCCCAGACAGCTTACCAGCCATTCACACCAGGGCCCACCTAGCTGTAGCCACCCACAGAAAGGCCAGTTGGGTCAAGGACCGACAAGTTTTCACTTGCGAATCACTTAGTGCTTGTAAACAAAGGTTTTAAAGTCCTGAATAATATTTGTAGGATCGTTAATTGCTGTAACAAGTGCTGATACAATAACTCGATCAGTCTCTTATGTACAAGACAGTTAATCAACAGTTTTGACGCCATTTTTGATCATCAGTTTGTCAGGTAAAATGTGAAATATTCATTCTAGCAGCAAAAACTAATTAATAACATTTACTTATATACACATTTTACTTACTTCTACTTTACTTGAATATTTCTATTTCTATCTACAATTAAGATGTAAATATTGCACTATTTATACCACTACACTCTAGTAAGAATTACTCACTGGAGGATATTTTGCATGTTAACAGATTCAACATTAAATACTTAATGAGGCAAGCTTGTAGTTAAATCAAAGCCACAAATGGACTGTTTGTCCTGGAATAAACATCCAAATATGTAATTATTAGGATCAGAGATGAGTTTTCAGGGGTTTAATTAATGCCAGGAGAGGAACATTAACAGATAAAGATTATAACAAAATCTACATTTTAACAAAATGTATGATTATCTTATTTAATATGATGCACTGTTTAAGTTAAAACTACCCCACAGTATAATATAAGTCCTGCCTCAAATAACTACAATAAAATGTTGTGAAATAATACAATCACTTGCATTCTCTGACTGAAGGGACATTTTCAGTGCCTGACTTTTACTTGTAATGGAGTATTTTTATATCACCGTGTACTTAATTACCCTTTGTATACTAGATATCCTTGACTTTTGGAGTGCATGTCTGACAAAACAAGGTATTTTGATACTGCAGTCTTTAGTTGCTGTCCTATTAGTTACACTGTAAACAGTAAGAGTAACTGTGCTGTGTCTGTGCATGTGTGTGTGCGTGTGTGTTGCTGCAGTCGGCCTGGATGCAGCAGGTAAAACCACTCTGCTGTACAGACTGAAGCTGGCCGAGGTCGTCACCACCATCCCAACTATTGGTCAGTGATTTTGATATGCGTTCATATTATTGCACACATCAAATGTAAATAAATAAATACAGATATAAAATAAATCCCAAAATATGCATTAATGAAACTTTCTGTGTGCAGGATTTAATGTGGAGACTGTGGAATACAAGAACATCAGTTTTACAGTTTGGGATGTTGGCGGTCAGAATATCATCCGACCTCTGTGGAGACATTACTACACTAACACACAGGTAATACTACTACTAATACAAGTACGACTGTGTGTACGACAGCTATGTCAACAGAAAGACCCGCGAAAGTCTAATTGAGGTCATTTGCAATAATTTTTTTTCCATCTTTCTGTCTCTCTCTTCAGGGGCTGATATTTGTGGTCGACAGCAACGACCCCGAGAGGATCAAAGAAGCTGCTGACGAGCTGCACAGGATGGTAAATGCGCACACACGCACACACAAACACACAAACACACACCGTAAATTGTTCAGCACAGATCTGCAAATTCTTACTGAAATTCAACTGGTTTACATCCGGGGAGGACATCACTGATATCTGAATGTTGCTCAGCTCTTTTTAACCTTCCTCCAACTTTCCTGTTTCACTCACCCTGTTTGTGTTTGTGTGTTGCAGCTAGAGGAGGACGAGCTGAGGGGCGTGGCCTTACTGGTATTTGCGAACAAACAAGATTTGCCCAGAGCCATGTCTGTCAGTGACATCACAGAGGCCCTGTGCCTATCAGGAGTTTCACAGCCGGTAGGTGTCCATGGCACACACACAAGTTTTGCTTTCAATCACACAATACAATCGGCCAAGTTTGACCAGGCATTATTTTTCAAATGAAAGAGCTGTACAGTTGTTACAAGGAATGTTCAGAAGTTCACAGTGTTAAGTGTTTTTTTCCAGCCATTCTGGGTTTAAATTTAATTCAACACTGCGGCTGAGCTAATGTGTTTGTCCCTCTGTGTGTCCGTGCAGTGGTTTGTCCAGGCGTCCTGTGCCGTCAGCGGTACGGGTCTGGCCGAGGGTCTAGACTGGCTCTCAAACCAGATCATGAAAAGCAGTTGACACTGATGTGACGCTCCGATGTTCTGCCTTATTTTGGCTCCTGCTGAATCTTCAGACACACCAGGCAGTCCTTAAACGAGCCAGAGAACCCAGGAAAAGCATGGAGGATCTGCCCAGCACGCCCAGCTTTCTTCTGGAAACCATGATTCACACATCGTGCCATATTCATATCATTTTATTTGAAACAAATAGATCAATTTAGATTTTTAATACATCAAACTGCTGTTCTACTTTTGTAAATGTCATAAGAAGTGGCAAACTTATGTGCCTGAAGAGCGTTCCTACAAGTGCTGTTTACTTTACATTGTTTCACTGGACAGGCATTAATGTATTTTTATTTTTTCTCACAATAACTTCTTGACCACTATTCACAAAATGACACTGCAGCGCTGAAGCCAAATCTTTTGATTCTAAAATGAAGTGACCTAAATCAAACGTGTACATTGTTATGTTAACAAGTAGCCAGTGACCCCCATGTTGGGAACCGCTGTTGAGGATGAGTATGTGGATTATATTTGTGGGAAACAAAGTTACTGCACTGATTTTCTTCCTCTTTTCGCTGATATTCAGTTAATCTATCATCTCTCGTAGTGATTTTACACTTAACATAAACATTTAAAAGTCAGCTAATGTTTATATTTAATGATAATGGTTTTGTTGGGTACATTTGTATTCAAAGCTGTAATGTTTTTGTGTTAGTATTTGGACAATCAGTTAAGGTCTCCTGTTCTACTTTTTCATCTTCGTGGAAATGTTTATTTTTGTATATTGAATGCATTTTGTCCATATTTAATTGATAATAAAGTGGTTTGAAATATAAAAAAAAACACTTGGTTCTGTCCTAAATTTACACCAGTAAACGTTTCCTGAAGATCTCGTAGAGGTTCATTTGATCTGAGAACATAAACAGCCTGACTCAGGCGGGTGGAGTTAGTGCTTTATTTATCACTGAAAAGCCATTTTTTTTTTATTTTTCATGACACTGAAACAATCATCACTGAACATATTTACACTTCAAAATGATCAATCTTGTTGTGTTTTCCTGCATCGGTAAAGTGCAGCGAGTCCTTCACCTGTTTACAGCGAGAAAACCTCCTCCCACAATACAGAAAAATAAAATCATCGTCAGTAACTGTTGATTTAGGCTTTTAGAAACATCTTCCCCACAGCCGTGACCTCTGACCTTTAACATCCCTACATGTAACGATGTTAAACTGAAGCTTATTCAGATCTACAGATAATCACTGTGAATCACTCTGGATAAAAAGGCAGATTAATTAAATTAATTAAACTGGTGAAAAACATAAAAGGCCTCAAACAATGACCCAGATTAACATTTGTGAATGCACAGAGAAATATTTTGATGCCAGGAGAAACACACTGACTCAGCTGATTATTTGGCAGAGATGATGTCGAACTGTTTGTCTGTTTTTCTGAAACATGGTCCTTGAAAATTTAGAATTTCTGTGAAGTTTACTGAAAGAATAACCTTCACCAGATCAGATAAACAGAGAAGACAATTTTCAAAATAGACAACTGTCTTGTAGCAGATACAGCAAAAGCAAGCACATCTGATCAGATTTGTGCTTGTGTTGACAGATCTCGAGTTTTCAAATATAAAATCAGTGTTTAACAATCTTAACGGACCTAAAAAGGAAGGCAAAGCATCTCTGGGTCTTTTTTGAGGCCTTAAATCTGAACGGTAATATGACTCTTATTAATGAGCACTACTTTCATGCAACTATTCCATTTTGCAAGAGGCAGAAGCTACGGACTTCTCATTTTGGAATAAAAATCTTCAAATGAAAAGGGTACAATATTATCTTTTCTGTAGTTTCAGACTTTCAGGATCCCCTGTGGCGGCCATGTTGGCTCCTGTCCTGAGAACATGCTAAAGAACACTGCATACAAACGGCATGAGAAGAGATGGGATGCTGGACAAAGCATGATTCATGATATGTTGTGTTTTTTTTGACAAATTACCTCAACAAACACAGCAACATAAAAAGGTTAATATTGTCACTGGAGGTTGTTGAAGGTTATAGATCTTTTCTTACAGCTCAGAAAGAGGTCGGGCCAGAATATTTTCACAGTGGCCAAACTAGAGTTGACCTTTGACCCCAAGAGTTCCCTGTGCATCAGGTCATTTATCATAGGACAAAAAGAAAATGTTGTGCTTAAATTTCAGTGGTTTAGCTTTAACTTAAAAGATAGCAGATCATTTTATTTTCAATACTAGTGTTGCATAAAACTGCAGTACGTACTGCAACAGTATCTGTGTTTTCAAGGCACAACACGCTCAGTTAGCACTCATTTAAAGACTTACAGGTCAAAACTTCTGATATCTGGGGAAAATTGGGCTGAAAAGTTGAGCAACTTTTCTTAGACAACTACAATGACGGAACCTCTATCTCAGCGGCATTTTATTGATTACACGCGCCGTGAAGCAGATCGTGATTACATGTTGAAACTACAGTTATACTTGATGTAGTTTGGAGAATGTCCTCCTCACTAGGAAAACAACAGCACCTGCTGTTTGTTTGCGAGCCCAAAATGGCTCATGATGACTTTAACTTGACAAGGAACTTCACATCAAGCTTCGTCTGGAAAATGTTACAGTCAATGTTGATATTTTTTAAAACTATGATATTCCCCAACCCTGAACAGGGTTTTAATGCTAATACGAGGCGTTTCCTTGAAAACAATGACAACCAAAATATTTTGTCATGTAGTTTGATGGACGCAATGGCAGCTTTCAACTAAATTCAGCCCAATCTTAACCTCGGAGGTCTAGAATGTCTTTTGACCTGCAAATGATCAAATCCTTGCCGACCAGATGATGTTGTAAAATTCTGAACAGGTTTTTTTCATGCAGCCGCTGTTTTCAACTCATCTTAGTAAGCTATGAAAATGAGCTCGCACAGTATATCACAACATACACTGCGATGTTGGACAACACCTACACATTAATTGCCAACTATTTTATTTACTAATCAATTGTTTTGAGTATCTTCTTTAAAAGGCAAACTTTTACCAGCTTAAATGTGAATATTTTCTTCTTTTTTTTTCCTCCTCTGTGACAGTAAACTGATAATCTTTGGGTGGTGGACAGAATAAGAAATTTTAGGACTTCATCTTGATCAACATTGTCTCCATTTTCTGGACCAAACAACTAATTATTTGACTGAGAAAATCATCTATGGATTAATCGCTTATCATCACAATCCCATCACAAATGTTTTTTAGTCGATTAATCTGTCAATTTTTTCTTCTTCTTTTTTCTGATTAATCAATTCATCTACCCAATCCAAAAATAGTCAAAACTACCGTATTCAAATTCTCACATTTATGTTTGAGCTGGATCCTTTACATATTTGACACTATTGCCTAAAAAAATGTCTTAAATCATTAATCAAGTATACTATTTTTTGTTGATCAACAAATCGGATTAATTGACTGGTCACTGGAGCTCTACTGTACTGATGGTGCAGCAAGGTCAAAGACTTTGCAGATTGATTTTCATCCTGGAGTCAAATGACTGAAAACCAGCGGCTGCCAGGAAGGAAGGAAAAACATTTTTTTTTAAATAAAAAGTAAAACTCTGCAGGATGCTTTGAAAAACTGCTCAGCTGATGAACACATCACAACAGGTAGGACTTTTCAAAATAAGACTCCATGCTCTCTCTCTCATTCGTCTTCTCTTTTCATTAACAGCATTGTATCGCACACTTTTTACCAACAGCACTGATGTGTCCCATCGCTCTGCCGGATCTCCTCCTCATCACACCTTCACCTCCTTCTGAGGAGCCCTTGAGCGAGAGCTGACGCCGTCCTGATCTGACTTCCTGTGTGTTTCTCCCACGTCTCCTTCTGATCCTGATTCATTATTCCACTTATGTCATTGCCGTTATCTCTTTTTATAAAATAAACATAAAAAAAACAAAAACTTACAGGTTAATCTATATTTGTGGAGCCGGTATAAAAAGCAGCGTTTTAACACACAGAATAAAACACGTGACGAGGCGTTTCCACGTCTTCTCCCCTCCTCCTCTTATAGTGAGGGTGCGTTAAGTTCATCCTCCGTTTTTCTGAGTGACGCGCTCCACCACAAGCTTCAAACAGAGTCCAGCAGGGAGGGAGCACATGTTTTTCAGTCCCTGGCATCCCGGGCGGGCGGGTGGTGTTCCCCTTCTCTGATTCCTGAGCTGTTGCTTTGACAGTACCAGCTGGGTCTTGCCTGGGTGGTAACACATGCATCCTCCGTAAGCTTCGCTAGGCTTCAGACTCGCCCTTCTTCTTCCCCTCCTCCCCGGCATCGCTGTCTTCCGATTGGCTGTTGCTAAGCACAAGGAATTGTCCGTCAGAGCCAGGCGGGTTGGCGGGGCGACTCGAGGCAGCAATCAAGCGACTCTGCTCCTCGAGATCCTGCAGCCAAAATAAAGAAGTTAAATATCAAATCAGTCGGTATCATTATGTTTCAGTCTGCATGTTTGTGAAGAACTTTATTTTTTTCTAAGACACTGATTTGTAATGATCCACCATGGAGCTTTCAACCTGCTTCCATTAATGGGCCACTGAAAGTCTCTTCTAAGCTTTGAGCATGTTCATTGTTTAAAAAATGTTCATTGTTCATTTGTTTGATAAATTAACACAATAATCCTTTTGGATAAAGTTGCTAACTGTTAAGAACAACAACAAAAACTTTAATCTCAGATGAACAGCAAATAACTGCAGCTTTATTGACTAACGATTACAATTTTAAGTCATTTTTCAAGCTGCAAAAGGGGTTAGGAAATGGGATTCTTAACAAAACAAGTCATTTGAAGACACTGCTGTTTTCTTTTTTTTGTTTGTTTGTTTTTTAAAATCAAATTCGAATCCAAATGTAGAATTCACATTTTATTGACCAAACAATGAAGCCATTAATCTGCTTCTTACGAGAGACCCTATAACTGAGAATACAGCATAAACAGATTGAACCAGGGGCTGAAGGTCACCTAATGTATTTGGTATTTAAAAAGGGATTCATTGTTGGCGTTGCTATCACAAAGACAACCAGATCGCATTCCGTTTTCTGCAAAGCCTAGCAACTACCAACAGCTAAGGACACACTGCATTTGTTTCCCTTTTCAAGGTTGTGAGAGTTGTCGGGGTGAAGGGGGGAGTGGAAGAAAACAGTCGGAGTAAAAAGCACAGATGTATTCAAATGCAAGTAGATAAATTGTGGGGGGGGTTAGAGGTTTATAGGCAACCATTTTTAACAGAGATGATGTCATTATTCTATTGTCATTACATTGTGCAATCAATATTTACTTTATAATGATAAGTCAGAGCTAAAAAAGTTCACCTTCTCTATCTGTCTCTGTTTGCTGAGTTCTTCCTGCTGCTTCTCTTTGGCCTTGTCCTGCTCCTTCTTCTTCTCGTCGGCCTTACGGTCCTACACAACAAAAACAACACAAATAATCAACCTCCTCACACACCTGAAGGCACCATCATCGGTCAGTGTTAGCATCAGATTCAGTACGATGACGTTTCAAATCAGTCTCACCATCTCAGAGTGGAAGGCAATCTGCTTGGCCAGACCGATGCTGTCACAGATCTGAAACACATGAAGGAGACAAAACGTGTCACACAGACTGAACACAGAGTGAGGCAGCGAGACTAACAGATAAAAACACAGGCGAACCTTCTCTCCGTCGTTGTTGGACTCAAAGATGTAGCAGACGAGTCGGCTGTCACCCCGCCCGCCTGCTGGCTGCAGAACGAAACCAAACAGCCTCTTGTTGTCCTGATGAGACGAACACTGAAGCACGGTGGAGAGGGGGAACTGCAGGAGGAGAGAGGAGGAGAACAGGGGGACGGAGGAGACGATAAATCACTATAAAACTGTCTGAGACTAAACTGAGCAGAGAAGCAGAGATCATCTTACCCTGAGTCGGGTGACTTGTGTCTGAGGATCAATGAGCCTGAAAAGAAAAAATGCAAACATCGATATCAAAGAGTTACAAAAAATTACGAATCAAGAAATATTTGGTTCTCATTCTTACCGTTTCAATTTTTATGTTTTATCTTTGGCAATGATACGTTGCAAGACCCACTAAACAACGACAACAACGATAACCTAACCAAAAACACACACACACAACACACACACACACACACACACACACACACACTCTGTGGTTCATACTTGAGGCAGTCACAGGTGACCAGCAGGTGTGATTCGGTCATCCTGAAGATGTTGTGGATGGCTCTGGCTGCCAGGATCTGCCTCATGGTCTCTGAGATGACGTCTGCTGACTCAGCAGTTTTCACCTCCATGAGCCGAGGAAGCGAACGATGAAGAGCTGGTGGAGGATTCGAGTCTGGACAACAGGAAAAACACAGCCCAGGATTCATGTTAGCCAACATCTCTAGCTTAAACACACCTCGCCGATTTGACTTGATGACAGTGAACACGTCACGGTACGTACACAAGTCTGGAGGTGGAGATTTGGATGCAGCCTTACTTGGACAGTTTCATGAACTTAAAGATGACAAACATGGAACTGGAAACATCACTTCAACAGAAACCACAATGATGTTTT